>NC_133335.1:234345794-234645794 GCF_042186555.1 Aquarana catesbeiana | reverse complement strand
TATGGGAATGTTTGACCATTCTTCCAGAAGCGCGTTTGTGAGGTCAGGCAGTGATGTTGGACGAGAAGTCCTGGCTCGCATAATTCATCCCAAAGGTGTTCTGACGTGTTGAGGTCAGGACTCTGTGCAGGACAGTCGCGTTCCTCCACCCCAAACTCGCTCATCCATGTCTTTATGGACAGACAGAACTTGACCCGGCAACACTGCACCTTGCTGCTCGGGCCCGACTACTTATGGGCTCTCCCTCCACCTTCTGGGCACACCTCCCCAGGGATGGCTGCGGTTCCATAAATATTCAGGCTGCCTGCTCATCTCCCCCTCCTGCTATGCTTGTAAATGCCTCCAGAAGACAGGGGAGAGTAGCAGAACAGCAGCCTGTGAAACACTGAGCAGCCCTAAGTAATCATCCCCTGCTCCAACGCTTACAGAGGAGCTAAACTAAATTTGCTTAGCAGCCTATTGTAAGCTATAGGGTGCTACATACAGCTTCAGGATCATTGTTCAGAAAACCGCCACCTTTTATCATTAAAAATTAATCATTGAGCTCCAGTCAGTGCTATTGCCTAGGCGCAGATGATGTCATCAGTCTGCTGCAGGCAAGAGGAAATATTTCCTTAGTCTTCCCTCCCCCAGTGATCAGACTGCAACATTTATAGTAATCAGAATGTGAGAGGCTGCAGCAGAGGCTGACTTGTGTCAGACATGTAATGTCTACTGTTTATCATTAAAAAGCTGTCCTTGAGCTCCAGTTAGTGACCTTGTCTAGGCTCAGAGGATGTCATCGGTCTGCTGCAGGCAAGAGGAAATATTTCCTTATAGTCTCCTCTTCGGCTGGTGAACAGACAGCAACATTGTAACTTCACAGCAAGACACAAAGTGCAAAGAAAGGCTGATCTACAACGTTGTATCTTTGTAGCAATTACAGGGTGGGAGGCTGCATCAGGGTCCGATCTGTGTTAGACATTTGTGAACACAACCAAGAACTGAACAGCTTAGCCTGGAAAGTGAAAATGAATGCAGCCACCAGCTATATATATGGACTTGTCATGATATGCTTTCACTATGGACTTTATTGTGCATGTTTAAGAAATCAAAACAAGGGGTCAATGGTGACAATAAGATTCTGAAGCATAGGGTGGCCAGGTATAAGAAAGCAATAGTATAAAGCACTCTCCCGATTGGCCAGAAATGACATTTATGATTAGAAATCCTGGAGGATGAGGAGACTTTGGCATTGTGGAGCTCATATGACTTGTGAACTGTCCTCTGACCTGTCAGTACCATGGACAGTGATCAGGATACAAAAGACTGCTCAGGACTCAGTGACATCACCCTATTTGTAGACACTTTCAGAGACTAATATCGGCCATTGAATACAATGAATATACAGTTCCAGGACAGGCATATTCATATAGCATGATGAGGGCCCCGAGGGCCATTTGTGCAAATACAACCCATCACAATGTGTCCATCTTGGAAGTACAATAAAACAATGGAGATTGCGCTTCTTGTTGCTTTCTTTGAACCTGATGAGGTCACCGGGCATCATGTCAAGAGGGGCAGGGGCCAACAGTGGGCAGCATGTCAAGAAAGACAATGGCCAACTGTGGGCAACAGGTCAAAAGGGGCAATGGCCAACACTGGGCAACAGGTCGAAGCGGGGCAGTGGCCAACATATCAAGAGGGGCAGTGGTCAAAAGTGGGCAACAGGGTAAGAGGGGCAATGGCCAACAGTGGGCAACAGGTCAAGAGGGGCAATGGTCAACAGGTTGAAGAGGTGCAGTGGACAATACTGGACATGTCAAGAGGGGCAGTGGACAACAATGGGCAACATGTCAAGAGGAGCAGAGGGCAACATGTCAAGAGAGGCAGTGGCCAACATGTCAAGAGGGGAAGTGCCCAACATGTCAAGAGGGGCAGTGCCCAACATGTCAAGAAAGGCAGTGACCAAATGTGGGCAATATGTCAAGTGGGGCAGTGGTCAACAGTGGGCAAGATGCCAAGAGTGACAGTCACCAACAGTGGGCAACATGTCAAGAGGGGCAATGAACAACAGGTCAAGAGGGGCAATGGACAACAGGTCAAGAGGGGCAATGGCCTACATATCAAGAGGGGCAGTGTCCAACATCTCAAGGAGGGACAGTGGCTAACAGTGGGCAACATGTCAAGAAAGACAATGGTCAACTGTGGGCAACAGGTCAAAAGGGGCAATGGCCAACACTGGGCAGCAGGTCAAATCGGGGCAGTGGCCAACATATCAAGAGGGGCAGTGGTCAAAAGTGGGCAACAGGTTAAGAGGGGCAGTGGCCAACAGGTCAAGAGGGGAAATGGTCAACAGGTTGCAGAGGGGCAGTGGACAATACTGGACATGTTGAAAGGGGCAGTGGACAACAGTGGGCAACATGTCAAGAGAGGCAGTGGGCAATATGTCAAGCGAGGCAATGGGTAACAGGTGAAGGGAGGCAGTGGCCAACATGTCAAGAGGGGCAGTGGCCAACATGTCAAGAGGGGCAGTTACCGACATGTCAAGAGGGGCAGTTACCGACATGTCAAGAGGGGCAGTTACCGACATGTCAAGAAAGGCAGTTACCAACATGTCAAGAAAGGCAGTTACCAACAGTGGGCAATATGTCAATGGGGCAGTGGTCAACAGTGGGCAAGATGCCAAGAGTGACAGTCACCAACAGTGGGCAAAATGTCAAGAGGGGCAATGGGCAACAGGTCAAGAGGGGCAATGGCCAACATATCAAGAGGGGCAATGGCCAACAGAGGGCAACATTTCAAGACAGACAATGGCCAACTGTGGGCAACAGGTCAAAAGGGGCAATGTCCAACACTGGGCAACAGGTCGAAGCGGGGCAGTGGCCAACATATCGAGAGGGGCAGTGGCCAAAAGTGGGCAACAGGTTAAGACTGGGAGTGGCCAACAGGTCAAGAGGGGCAACGGTCAACAGGTTGAAGAGGGGCAGTGGACCATACTGGACATGTCAAAAGGGGCAGTGGACAAAAGTGGGCAACATGTCAAGAGGGGCAGTGGGCAACATGTCAAGAGAGGCAATGGGTAACAGGTGAAGAGAGGCAGTGGCCAACATGTCAAGAGGGGCAGTGGCCAACATATCAAGAGGGGCAGTTGCCAACATTACAAGAGGGGCAGTGGCCAACATGCAAGAGGGGCAATGACCAACATGTCAAGAGGGGCAATGGCCAACATGTCAAGAAAGGCAGTGACCAACAGTGGGCAATATGTCAAGTGGGGCAGTGGTTAACAGTGGCAAGATGCCAAGAGTGACAGTCACAAACAGTGGGCAACATGTCAAGAGGGGCAATGGGCAACAGGTCAAGTGGGGCAATGGCCAACATATCAAGAGGGGCAGTGTCCAACATCTCAAGGAGGGGCAGTGGCAAACAGTGGGCAACATGTCAAGAAAGACAATGGCCAACTGTGGGTACCAGGTCAAAAGGAGCAATGGCCAACACTGGGCAACAGGTCGAAGTGGAGCAGTGGCCAACATATCAAGAGGGGCAGTGGCCAACAGTGGGCAACACTGGGCAAGAGTGGCAATGGCAATGGTGTCTCTTGACATGTTGCCCTCTGCCCCTCTTGATATGTTGCCCACTGTTGTCCACTGCCCCTTTTGACATGTCCAGTATGGTCCACTGCCCCTCTTCAACCTGTTGACCGTTGCCCCTCTTGACCTGTTGGCCACTCCCAGTCTTGACCTGTTGCCCACTTTTGGCCACTTCCCCTCTCGATATGTTGGCCACTGCCCCGCTTCGACCTGTTGCCCAGTGTTGGACATTGCCCCTTTTGACCTGTTGCCCACAGTTGGCCATTGTCTTTCTTGAAATGTTGCCCTCTGTTGGCCATTGCCCCTCTTGATATGTTGACCATTGCCCCTCTTGACCTGTTGCCCAGTGGACAATACTGGACATGTCAAAAGGGGCAGTGGACAACAGTGGGCAACATGTCAAGAGGGGCAGTGGGCAACATGTCAAGAGGGGCAGTGGCCAACATGTCAGGAGGAGCAATGGCCAAAATGTCAAGAAAGGCAGTGACCAACAGTGGGCAATGGTCAACAGTGGGCAAGATGCCAAGAGTGACAGTCACCAACAGTGGGCAAAATGTCAAGAGGGGCAATGAGCAACCGGTCAAGAGGGGCAATGATCAACATATCAAGAGGGGCAGTGGTCAACATATCAAGAGGGGAAGTGGTCAACAATGGGCAACATGTCAAGAGGGGCAGTGGCCAACATGTCAAGAGGGTGATCTTCAAAATTTCTATTTTTGGGTAAATCTGACCTACAGCCTTCAGTCTGGCACAGTTGTACTGGCTCCTCTCCTGGACTGAAGTGGCTTCCTCTGATTTCACTGCACACTGTGAGCTTCTCTCTTGTGCATTAAAAGCTGCAGCAAGTCAGAGGGAGCTCGCCTCATTTCCTTGCTGGAGGACGACCAGCGTCATCACTTTTTCCTCTCCAGCCTGACTGTCCCTGGTTAGCCGCTTGGGGTGGGCCAGAGATTTCAGTTTTCAATCATGGGCAACAGGTCCAGAGGGAAAATGGCCATCAGTAGTATAAGTGACCGTGTGTCAACAGAGGAACGTAATTGGAGGATATTTGTCAAGTCAACCTACAACAAGAAGTGCCTGAAGAAAGACCTTCGTGGCAGGATCACCAAGCACTCTGCTAATGAAAGCTTTACAAATTTTAAAAGTAACTTTACAAATTGCAATAACATTATAAATCGTATATGAGAGCGTATCATTTTTTTTTTTATGTGACACCCAGAGAAATTCAGCTGTGAAGTGATTGCGAAGTTAAAACCCTTTTTTTGGCTTGTTGTAGTTCCAACGAAGTGGATCGGCTCTCCCCTCCTGTACTGGAGGAACATGAAAGGCACGAAAATCTGATGGAACAGAAGATTAGTTCTGGATGAGGAATTTCGTGGATTTCCACCAAGTCAAATTTCTTTAACCTTTGTCCAGGTAGTTTGTGAAACTTTTGATAGGGCCGGGGTCACCTGGAGTTAAATCCAGCAAAATGAAGGCATGACCCCCAACTGAAAAGTTTATATTGAAGTGACAAAATCCTTATTCTCCAAAAATCATCCATACATGTCCACTACTTAATGGTCCTGTAATCTATTTTTTATTTAATTATTTCTTACTCTGTTTTTCTGCCTCCTTGTAACATTCACCGAGAGCTCATGAACCTCTCATTTTCCTTGTCCAGTCTATAGTCTGTAGTCCATTGTCCATAGTCCAGAGCATAGTCCAGTCTATAGTCCGTTATCCACTCTATGGTCCATAATTCATTTTTTATTGTCCATTGTCCATAGCATACTGTAGTCCAATCTATTCTCCATAGTCAAGTCTATGGTCCATAATCCATTGTCCATAGTCCACAACATAGTCAAGTCTATGTTCCATAATCCATTGTCCATTGTCCATAGTTCACAGCATGGTCCAGTCTATAGTCCATAGTCAAGTCTATGGTCCATAATCCATTGTCCATAGCATAGTCCATAGTCAAGTCTATGGACCATAATCCATTGTTCATTGTCCACAGTCCACAGGATAGTGCAGTCTACAGTACATAGTCTAGTCTATGGTCCATAATCCATTGTCCTTAGTCCACAGCATAGTCCAGTCTATAGTCCTCAGCCCATAGTTCATGGTCTAAAATCTAGTCCAAAGCCTACAGTCCATTGTCCATGGTTCACAGTCCATAGTCTAGTCTATAGTCCATAGTCCATGGTCTAGTCCATAGCCCATAGTCCACAGTCTATAATCCAAAGTCTGGAGTACATTGTCCAAAATCCATTGTCTATAATCCACAGCATAGTCTAGTGTATAGTCCATAATCCATTGTCCATAGTCCACAACATGGTCAAGTCTATGGTTCATAATCCAATGTTCAGTGTCCATAGTCCCCAGCATAGTGCAGTCTATAGTCCATGGTCCATAATCCATTGTCCATAGTACATTTTCCATAGTCCACAGCCCATAGTTCATAGTCCATAGTCCACAGTACATAGTCAATAGTCCAGTCTATAGTCTATAGTCTAGAGCCCATAGTCCAAAGCCTACAGTCCATTGTTCATAGTCTAGTTCAGTGTTTCTCAACCTTTTTCCAGTCAGGGCACACTTAAAAAGTATTTTCAGTCTTGAGGCACCCCAGTCCAAGGCTTAGTTCACATTAATGTGTGTCGCGGAACATGCACAAAATTGCACTCGTTCCTGACACACAGACAAATGCTCTGCTCTTTAGGGGTACCATTAAATCTTCATGGTACCTCACACATTGGAAAATGTGGGGTGCTTTTTGTGCAGTGCAATTTAAAAAAAAAAAAGGTCGGGGATTTCCTTCCCTGAATTTTTGTGGTTAGGGAAGCCCATTGAAATGAATGGGCTGCACTACACACAGCATGCAGCAACACAGATGTGAACCAAGGGCTTGTTCACATGTCGGGTTGGAGGGGTGGTAAAAGCACATGGTTAAGCTGTTTTTACCACCCCCAAATTCTTCCCCTTTAGCTGCAGAGACAACAGCTGGGGGTGTACACATGTGGCTGCAACTGGAGGTATACCCAGGGTGAATGGGGCTGAACTGCAACTACCCTGCAACTGTGTACATTGCACGGTTGCGGTGTAGTGATGCTGCATTAAAACAGGTGGTGAGGAGGCAACATAATGCCTCTTTACCGCCTGTCAAATGCCTCTGAAAAGCGATCTGTGCATAGGTTGCTTTTCAGAGGAGAAGCAGTCCTTGCTGCTATCACAAACAAGACCTACAAAAGCAGTTCTGATGGTACAGGAATTGGGGGGGGGGGGTGTCAGGATTAAAAGTAACATACGCACACACACATATACAGACACATACACGTGCACACACGCATACAGACACATACATACAGACACTTGTACATACGCACATGCAGACACATGCACACACACATGCAGACACACATACAGACACATGCACACACACACATGTACACACACACATACAGACAGACACATGCACAAACACATACAGACACATGCACACACACATGTACAAACATACAGACAGACACATGCACACACACACACATACATGCACACACACACACACATACATGCACACATACAGACACACATACAGACCAGCACACACACACACACATACAGACACTCACATGCACACACACATACAGACACATGCACACACACACACACGTGTACAAACACACATACAGATGTACACACACATATACAGACACTCACATGCACACACACATACAGACACATGCACACACACACACGTACAAACACACATACAGATGTACACACACACATACAGACACTCACATTCTCACGCACATACACACACACATACCAGACACATGTACAAAGACACATACAGACACATGTACACACATGTACACACACACAGACACATGTATAAAGCCCTTTTAAAACGAATCTAGCTTCTAGCACAGTACCTTTCCAGTTTCCTCATTCAGCCAGGTACTGCACTGTAGGGGGAAGCAGAGAGCACATCACACTCCCCTGCACTTTACTTTCACTTTGCTGAGGTTGACAGAGCTTCTCACAGTGCCGATGTACAGTTCGGCAGGGGATCGGGAGATCGGGCTCATCTGACAGCCCTTCTCTCCCCTGATCCCGCGGCACACCTGAGAACCTCTGACGGCACACCAGTGTGCCGCTGGTTGAGAAAGGCTGGTCTAGTTTATAGTTCATAGTCTAGCCCATATAGCCCATAGCTCATAGTCCACAGTATATAGTCCAAAGTCCAGTGTCCATGATCCACAGACCAAAGCCAATAGTCAATATTCCATAGTCCCTAATCCATAGTCTAGCCCATAGTCCACAGTTTACAGTCTACAGTCCATAGTACACAGTTTACAGTCTACAGTCCATAGTCCAAAGTCTAGGGTTCAAAGTCTATTATCCATAGGCAATAGACCATAGTCCAGGTTGACATCACTGCAGAAGTGGTGGTTCCAGACCTTACAATGACCACAAGGCAAAACTTATGACAAATTTTTGGTTTTCTAGTCTTGGATGGATTAAAGAAAAGTTAAAGAGGATCATGTATGAAAATATCCACAGTACTGACAACCCCAACTTCTCCCGTCTCACTTTGTCTTCTGGGAGAGACAGCTGGACAGTGTAGTGGCACTTCCCAGTCTCGCAATGGTCATCTTGAAAATTTTAGAGATCCTCAAGTGGGGCCCCCATCACTTTAAGAGGAGGGTACTATAGCAGCACATTTCTCTAGTTTTAGGTGTATTGCATTAAGTTAGGCAGCTCATTCAAATTAAATGAGCTGTAATGTGCCTTAACACCAAACATTTCAATCCTGTTGCATTTTTGGCAGTGTACCATAACACACACTGAGAAGAAAGTGAAAGTTAAATAAGCCCCATCATTGGTGTCAGTGGCAATTATGGGCCCAGCAAGTGTACAGACCTAGAAACTCAGTGCACTGATGGTGGAAACCCCTCATATGGGGCACAGCAAGTGTACAGACCTAGGAATTTAGCAGAAAGATTGTGGGAACTCCTCATAATGGGCACAGCAGGTGTAAAGACCCAGAAACTCAGTGCAGTGATGGTGGGAACCCCTCATAATAGGCACAGTGGGTGTACAGATCCAAAAACTCAGTACAGTGATGGCGGGAACCCCTCATATTGGGCAAAGCAGGTGTACAGACCTAGGAATTCAGCAAATGGGTGGTGGGAACCCCTCATAATGGGCATAGCAGGTGTATAGACCTGGGAACTCAGCGCACGGATAGTGGAAACCCCTTATAATGGGCACAGTAGATGTACAGACCTGGGATCTCAGCACAGGGGTGATAGAATCCCCTAATAATGGCCACAGCAGATGTACAGACACAGGAGCTCAGCAATCTCACCAATAGAGACCCTAAGAACTAGAAGAGACTGTCAGGAACTTTAACTTCCCAGCATCACCCAGTCACTAAATTTCAGCACTGGGTGGAATGACCCTTTAAATGACATCCCAGTCTGTGCATCGTGGGCCATGGAGTCATTTGCAACAACGTGTCCAGAAGCCACCGACCATCCAACGTGATTGGTCTCTGCACTTTATGTTCTGTACTCTAATATAATGTAATAAATAAACTGTATTTGTCTGTTATTGATTCCGTCTGCTCTGGCCTTGTATCCTCCGGCACACTCATTGCCGCCATAATATTATTTCTGCTTTCAGCTGCTAGAAAAAAAAAATGGAAAAAAAAAAGTTCAGGAAGGTTCTGAGGTTTGGGTCCAGACAAAGAAATCTGAATTCGATGAGGAACGGCTTTATCTGCTTTGTTAATATGATGATTATCAACAATCCCCTTTGATGAAAAGCCGTCTCCTCGCTTTTCTAAATATTTCCAGCGTGGCCAGCCCTGAGCGAGGAGTGGAGGAGCTCTCAACCAAGGAAAAGCGTCTATTTTTGTAGGCTGTAAAAGAGCTTTTCCAAAATCAGCAGTGAAAGATGAATTTTCCGTCCTCTAACCTGCAGGAATTTGGGTGTGGAGAGTCTCCCCTTCCTCGGAAAACTTTTCTGGACGGACAATAAAGCCGGCGAGTTCCTTTCGGAAGTTGTTTAAGAGGCGGTTAAGTTGGGGCTAATAGCCGAAGTGTCTACGGACGCTCCAGAACGATCTTCGCGCTTCTCAGCGGTAGCCGAGGTCTCATGACCGGGACAGTCGAGAGCGAAAAAAAAAAAAAAACACCTCGCCGTTCATTCATTTCTGATCGTGTTCAGTTCAGTTTGTCTCAACGTTTCCGAGCCAAAGAAAAGACTGCTAATTGTGGCCTTGATGGTGTGTTCATGTCTGCGGCATGTTCACGGTATGAAAAGCATTCGAGGCGTTATTGGATGTCCCTGGCACATGACAGGATAAACATTCATTCATGCTTTCTTTGCCTTTTGCCCTTCCAAGGAAGATAATAAAAATCTGAGGATTTGGGGTTTTATGCAGCCTATGAGGAACATCTAATGATCGTTGTGGGAAGACGAGCCTAGACACAACAAGAGAGGATGGACTTCCCTTGGCCATAATGGAGTCATTCCTCTAATGTCGGTTGGCTTCTGTAGAGGAAGCAAAGATTGGCCAAGAGAGGAAGTGGTTGACTGACAAGACCCTCTAGTATTGTCTATGTTATTCTCTATTTATGACACCAACCATAGGAAATAATTAACCACTTCAATACCAGACACTTTCACCCCCTTTCTGCCCAGGTCAATTTTCAGCTTTCAGCACACCTTTCATCGCGGTCATGCAACACTGTACCCATATGACATTTTTATCATTTTTTTCACACAAATAAAGCTTTCTTTTGGTGGCATTTTCTTGTATTAGGAGAGATATGGACTCCAGAGAGAGAGATATAATTTTGCCCCCCTTGTACAAATCATTAGTAAGACCTCATCTGGAATATTCAGTTCAGTTTTGGGCTCCAGTTCTCAAAAAGGATATCAGGGAACTGGAGAAAGTGCAGAGAAGAGCAACCAAACTGATAAGAGGCATGGAGGAGCTCAGCTATGGGGAAAGATTAGAGGAACTGAATTTATTCTCTCTTGGGAAGAGGAGATTATGGGGGGATATGATCCCCATGTATAAATATATAAGGGGGGTATGATCTCAATGTATAAATATATAAGGGGGGGATATGATCTCAATGTATAAATATATAAGGGGGGGGGTATGATCTCCATGTATAAATATATAAGGGGGGATATGATCTCCATGTATAAATATATAAGGGGGGGATATGATCACCATGTATAAATATATAAGGGGGGGATATGATCACCATGTATAAATATATAAGGGGGATATGATCAACATGTATAAATACATAAGGGGGGATATGATCTCCATGTATAAATATATAAGGGGGGGATATGATCACCATGTATAAATATATAAGGGGGATATGATCTCCATGTATAAATATATAAGGGGGGATATGATCTCCATGTAAAAATATATAAGGGGGGGGGGGTATGATCTCCATGTATAAATATATAAGGCGGATATGATCAACATGTATAAATACATAAGGGGGGATATGATCTCCACGTATAAATACATAAGGGGGCTATACAGTGCCTTAAAAAGTATTCACACCCCTTGAAATTTTCCATACTTTGTCATGTTACAACCAAAAATCTAAATGTAAAGTGGCACATAATTGTGCAGTGGAAGCGAAATGATAAATGGTTTGCATTTTTTTTTACAAATATCTGAAAAGTGTGGGGGAGGGGGGGCATTTGTATGGCGCCCCCCGGAGTTAATACTTTGTAGAACCCCCTTTCTCTGCAATAACAGCTGCAAGTCTTTTTGGGGATGTCTCTACCAGCTTTGCACATCTAGAGAGGGACATTTTTGCCCATTCTTCTTCTTTGTAAAATATCTCAAGCTCTGTCAGATTGGATGGAGAGCGTCTATGAATGGCAAAAACAAGTCTTGCTTTTATCTAAACCATTCCATTGTAGCTCTGGCTGGATGTTTCGGGTCGTTGTCCTGCTGGAAGGGGAACCTCCGCCCCAGTCTCAAGTCTTTTGCAGACTTATGCCGCGTACGGACGATCGGAATTTCTGACAACAAATGTTCGTTTGTGAGCTTGTTGTCGGAAATTCCGACCGTGTGTAGGCTCCATCAGACATTTGTTGTCGGAATTTCAGACAACAAAAATTTGGGAGCCGGTTCTCAAATTTTCCGACAACAAAATCCGTTGTCGGAAATTCTGATCGCGTGTACACAATTCTGATGCACAAAATTTCACGCATCCTCAGAATCAAGCAGAAGAGCCGCACTGGCTATTGAACTTCATTTTTCTCGGCTCGTTGTACGCGTTGTACGTCACCACGTTCTTGACGTTTGGAATTTCCGACAACATTTGCGCGACCGTTTGTATGCAAGACAAGTTTGAACCAACATCCGTCGGAATTAAGTCCACGGTTTTGTTGTCGGAAAATCCTATCGTTTGTACATAGCATAACAGGTTTTCTTCTAAGATTGTCCTGTATTTGGCTCCATCCATCTTCCCATCAACTCTGACCAGCTTCCATGTCCCTGCTGAAGAAAAGCATCTCCACCACATGATGCTGCCACCACCATGTTTCACGGTGGGGATGGTGTGTTCAGGGTGATGAGCAGTGTTAGTTTTCCCCCACACATAGCGTTTTGCTTTTAGGCCAAAATTTTTGATTTGGTCTCATCTGACCAGAGCACCTTCTTCCACATGTTTGCTGTGTCCTCCACATGGCTTCTCAAAAACTACAAACAGGACTTCTTATGACTTTCTTTCACCAATGTCTTTCTTCTTGTCACTCTTCCATAAAGGGCAGATTTGTGGAGAACACGACTAATGCCGCGTACACACGGTCGGACTTTTCGTCTACAAAAGTCCGACAGCCTGTCCGACAGACTTCCGGCGGACTTCCGGCGGACTTTCGGCGGACTTGCAGCAGACTTTCTAACGAACGGACTTGCCTACACACGACCACACAAAAGTCCGACGGATTCGTACGTGATGACGTACACCGGACTAAAATAAGGAAGTTCATAGCCAGTAGCCAATAGCTGCCCTAGCATGGGTTTTTGTCCGTCGGACTAGCACACAGACGAGCGGATTTCGGGGTCCGTCGTAGTTACGACGTAAAGATTTGAAGCATGTTTCAAATCTAAAGTCCGTCGGATTTGAGACTGAAAAAGTCTGCTGAAAGTCCGGAGAAGCCCACACACGATCGGATTACCAGCCAGCTTTAGTCCGTCGGCGTCCGTTGGACTTTTGTAGACGAAAAGTCCGACCGTGTGTACGCGGCATAATAGTTGCCCTGTGGACAGATTCTCCCACCTGAGCTGTGGATCTCTGCAGCTCCTCCAGAGTTACCATGGACCTCTTGGCTCTTCTCTGATGAATGCTCTCCTTGCCCGGCCGGTCAGTTTAGGCGGACGACCATGTCTTGGTAGGTTGGCAGTTGTGCCATACTCTTTCCATTTTCGGATGATGGATTGAACAGAGCTCCGTGAGATGTTCAAATCTTGGGAGATTTTTTTTATAACCTAACCCTGCTTTATACTTCTCCACAACTTTATCCCTCACCTGTCTGGTATGTTCCCTGGCCTTCATGATGCTGTTTGTTCACTAAGGTTCTCTAACAAACCTCTTGAGGGCTTCACAGAACAGCTGTATTTATACTGAGATTAAATTACACACAGGTGGAATCTATTTACTAATTAGGTGACTTCTGAAGGCAATTGGTTCCACTAGATTTTAGTTAGGGGTATCAGAGTAAAGGGGTCTGAATACAAATGCCCCCCACACTTTTCACATATTTATTTGTAAACAATTTTGAAAAACATTTATGATTTTCCTTCCACTTCACAATTATGTGCCACTTTGTGTTGGTCTATCACATAAAATCCCCCCCCCAAAAAAATTACGTTTTTGGTTGTAACATGGCAAAATGTGGAAAATTTCAAGGGGTATTAATACTTTTTCAAGGCACTGTAATTACCATGTAAAAATATATAAGGGGGGATATGATCACACCATGTAAAAAACAAAAGTGGTCCATATAGTGAAGAGTTATTCAGCTTAAGGTCATCACAGAGGACAAGGGGGCACTCTTTACGTCTGGAGGTTTCTTCACAGTAAGAGCTGTGAAAATGTGGAATAGACTCCCTCAAGAGCTGGTTCTGGACAGTTCAGTAGACTGTTTTAAGAAAGGCCTGGATTCTTTCCTAAATGTACATAATATAACTGGGTACTAATATTTAAAGGTAAAGTTGATCCAGGGAATATCCGATTGTCTATTGTGGGATCAGGAAGGAATTTTTCCCCCCCCGCTGGAGCAAATTGGATCATGCATTGCTGGGTTTTTTTTGCCTTCCCCTGGATCAACTGTGGTTATAGGATTGTATACACAGTATCTCACAAAAGTAAGTACACCCCTCACATTTTTGTAAATATTTTCTTCTATCTTTTCATGTGACAACGCTGAAGAAATGACACTTTGCTACAATGTAAAGTAGTGAGTGTACAGCTTGTATAACAGTGTACATTTCTTTCTCGAACATCACGGGACACAGAGCCACAGTAATTACTGATGGGTTATATAGGTATCACTGGTGATTGGACACTGGCACACCCTATCAGGAAGTTCAACCCCCTATATAATCCCTCCCCCTTGCAGGGATACCTCAGTTTTTACGCCAGTGTCTTAGGTGATGGACGTGTAAAGATGTCCTGTGCTGAGCTCCAAAGGGAATATCCTAAGATCCTATACTGGGGCAAGCCAGGCGAACCGGATCCATTCAAAGTGTCTTTTCATGGCCGAATTGAATGGTACCCGGGCCTCGTGTCCGAAGAAACGAGGTTTTACCCGTAATGCTTCTCTTTTTAGAGAGCTGGACCCCGCAGATCAGAAAATGGCTTTAAACTTCCTAATTTCTGGCGAGGTGCTTTACGGTCCCAGAACTGTTGGATCCCCCTACTGATGGGGGCCCCAGTCTCTGACGGTTTTTTCAAACGGAGCCCACCGTGAGAGGTGAAGATTGGGTCTGTGTAAACAGCACCCTGCGGCTGGATAAGGTAAGAGGAGATTCCACAGAATTTTTGAGTTCTAGTGGCTTTTCTCCTTTAAGGTAAATGCATGCTATGCCTATTGTGACCACCGGGGGCTGCCAAGAGCACAAACCTACACATGCTGAATGTCTGTCTCAGGTGTTGTAATCGCTGTGTATGTCCCAGCGTATCAAGCAGGCTGCAAGCAGGTAAGGTGGATGGGGGGATTTCTCATGTTTGAATGTTCCCCCCCAGGCTAATGGCCACCATCTCTGAAGATAGCCGTTCAGGCAAATCTTGTTACCAGTCTCCCTCCTCCCCCCCCCCCCCCCATCCCCAGCCTTTTCTCCAGAGCATGACAGGAGAGTCGGCAGTGTGGGAAGCGCTCGTTTTTTTCAAAACTCGAGGGGGGGGGGGCGGTAGAGGAGGGGGCAGGATGTCAGCACAGAGTGTTTAGACTCCCACTCAGGCCAGCTGCAGGCTATTAAAGGCACTCTGTACAGGTGCACTCAGCCTTCTGAGAGACACAGAGCTGACGGTCGCATGTAAGGTGGGACACAGGCATTCTCCTAGGCAGCATTTACTGAAGTAACACCAGACTGAGCATTGGGTAGCAAGGCTTTTAGCCAGACTACATCGCTCAGCGGACAGTGTTCATTTGTATACCTCACACCTTGTTGCTTTGCACTATGGGTAGAGGAGGTTCAAGCACCCCAGGAACCAGAGACACTAGGGGATCTCGTTCAGGTTCTGAGGGCCCCCTGTCGGCAGCATCCTTCCCCCCTAAAGATGGGCCAGGGACGGCTAGCCAGGGAGAGCCATTGGGGTCAGGGGCTACACCTGCTTCTGGCACTTCAGCCCCTGTATATATTACACAAGAGGTTTTTTCCTCAACCATTAATGGTCTAGAGGAAAGATTAATGGCCGTGATTACGTCTTCACTCAGTGGAAGAAAACGCACTAGGCTTTCCTCTGTTCCCCAAGACCCTCAGACAGAGGAGCTCTGGGATAAAGGAGATGAATCCCTTTCAGAGGATCGGGATGGGATGGATGATTCCTCTTCAGAGGATTCAGGTGGAGAGGGACCCTCTGCGACTTCCCAAGAGGAGAAAGTCTTAGTGCAGATCCTCACTGGATTGGTCCGCTCCACATTTAAGTTGCCCATACCTGAAACTGCTAAAGAATCCTCTTCTGCTTTGGGGTCACTGAAACCTTTCCAAGCAGCACATGCTTTTCCTGTTCATACTTTACTTGAAAAGCTTATTTATTCTGAGTGGGATCACCCAGACAAACGTTTTTTTCCGCCGAGAAAGTTTTCAACACTTTATCCGATGGAAGAAAAGTTTATTAAAATGTGGGGAATTCCGGCTATTGATGCCGCCATTTCCTCAATAAATAATAGCCTGAATTGTCCTGTAGACAATGCTCAGATGCTCAGGGATCCTGTAGATAAAAGGATGGAATCCCTATTGAAGGATGTTTTCTCCTTAGCAGGATCAGTGGCCCAACCTGCAATAGCAGCGATTGGAGTCTGTCAATACTTAAGAGACCATGTTAAGCAGGTCATCAAAGTATTACCTGAACAGCAGGCCCAGGGGTTTGCTAACCTTCCAGCGGCCTTATGCTTTGTGGTTGACGCCATTAGAGATTCTATCGTGCAAACCTCCCGTCTTTCACTGGGGTTGGTGCATATACGTAGAATCCTATGGTTGAAAAATTGGTCAGCCGAAGCACCATGTAAGAAGCTACTGGCTGGGTTTCCATTTCGTGGTGCAAGGTTGTTTGGAGAGGACTTGGATAACTATATCAAGAGAATCTCTTGTGGGAAAAGCACTCTCTTACCTGTCAAGAAGAAGAGTAAGCGTCCCTCTTTCAAACGGACTCTTTCCCCAGCGCCGGGGGCTTCAGCCTCCAGGCAGTCTCGACGGCCGCCTTCATCGGGGTCCAGAGACAAGAGTCAACCCCAGGGACAAAAGAATTCCTGGGGAAAGAAGCCTACTAGGCAAAACACTAAGACCTCTGCATGAGGGGGTGCCCCCGCTCACTCGAGTGGGGGGAAGACTGCGACAATTCTCAGAGCTCTGGCAGGAGGACTTCCAGGACAGATGGGTAGTCTCCACGGTAACCTTAGGGTACAAGCTGGAGTTTCAGGAATTCCCTTCTCCTCGGTTCCTCAGGTCAAATGTTCCCAGAGACCCAGAGAAGAAGCAGTCGCTCCTTCTAGCGTTAGAGCGACTTTTGTCGCAGGAGGTCATTATGATAGTTCCCGCAAAGGACCAGGGATTGGGCTTCTATTCCAACCTTTTTACGGTCCAAAAGCCAAATGGGGATGTCAGGCCCATTTTGGACTTAAGGGATCTGAACCGATTCCTAAGGATTCAATCCTTCCACATGGAATCAATTCGAACAGTAGTTCCCACCCTGCAGGGAGGAGAATTTCTGGCATCAATAGACATCAGAGATACATATCTGCATGTGCCCATTTTTCCTGCTCATCAGAAGTTTCTGCGCTTCGAGGTAGGAGGGCGCCATTTCCAGTTTATGGCTCTGCCCTTTGGGATAGCCACTGCACCTCGAGTGTTCACAAAGATCTTGGCTCCTCCTCTGGCCAGATTAAGGGCTCAGGGTATAGCTGTCATAGCATACCTAGACGACCTGCTCTTGATAGACCGGTCGGTAGCCTCTTTGAATGGAAACTTGAGGACCACGGTCAGGTATCTAGAACACCTGGGTTGGATCCTCAACTTAGAAAAGTCTTTCCTAAAACCAGTAAGAAGACTGGAATATTTAGGTCTGATTATACATACAAGCCAGGAGAAAATATTTCTACCCCAGGCAAAGATCACTGCTTTGAGAGAGCTGATTCTGACAGTAAGGACCAAGAAGGGTCCCTCAGTCCGCCTTTGTATGAGGCTACTAGGGAAGATGGTGTCTTCATTCGAAGCAGTTCCCTATGCTCAGTTTCACTCAAGAATGCTGCAACACAGTATTCTGTCGACCTGGAACAAGAAGGTTCAGGCATTAGACTTTCCGATGCACCTGTCGCATGCGGTGCGTCAGAGCCTCAATTGGTGGCTCATACCCGAAAACCTGCAGAAGGGGAAATCCTTTCTACCGGTTACCTGGACGGTGGTAACAACAGATGCCAGTCTGTCAGGTTGGGGAGCAGTTCTGGAACAGGCTGCGGTCCAAGGGGTATGGTCCAAGACAGAGAGGACCTTACCCATCAACATTCTGGAGATCCGGGCGATACATCTAGCTCTAAAAGCCTGGACTATCAGGCTACAGGGTTGTCCGGTCAGGATCCAGTCCGACAATGCCACAGCAGTGGCTTATGTCAATCATCAGGGAGGCACCCGGAGCCGAGCTGCTCAAAAAGAGGTGAACCAGATCTTAGTTTGGGCAGAGATGCATGTGCCATGCATATCGGCAGTTTTCATCCCGGGAATAGAGAATTGGCAGGCGGACTATCTAAGTCGCCAGCAGTTACTTCCAGGGGAATGGTCTCTGCATCCCGACGTCTTTTGGGCCATATGCCAAAGATGGGGGGTTCCAGATGTAGATCTCTTTGCATCCCGATTCAACAAAAAGATAGACAGATTTGTGGCAAGGACAAAAGATCCTCTTGCATGCGGGACGGATGCGTTGGTGATTCCGTGGCATCGGTTCTCACTGATTTACGCATTCCCGCCTATTCTGCTACTACCACGACTCCTTCGCAGGATCAGGCAGGAAAGGAAGTCGGTACTTCTGGTGGCCCCCGCTTGGCCCAGAAGGACTTGGTATGCAGAAATAGTAAGGATGACGGTGGGTTCCCCGTGGACCCTACCGGTACGCCCAGACCTGTTATCTCAAGGTTCAGTGTTCCATCCTGCCTTACAAACGATAAATTTGACGGTTTGGCTATTGAGACCCACGTTCTGAAGAGTCGTGGGCTCTCAGGTCCTGTCATATCTACCTTGATTAATGCAAGGAAGCCAGCTTCCAGGATGATTTATCATAGAGTCTGGAAAGCTTATATAACCTGGTGTGAATCCAGAGGTTGGCATCCCAGGAAATATGTCATAGGTAGAATCCTTGATTTTCTACAGATGGGATTAGAGATGAAGCTGGCCTTGAGTACCATCAAGGGCCAGGTCTCTGCTTTATCAGTATTATTTCAGCGGCCACTTGCTTCGCATTCTTTGGTCCGAAACTTTATGCAGGGGGTGATGCGTCTTAATCCTCCGGTTAAAGCGCCCCTAAACCCCTGGGACTTGAATTTGGTCCTGGCTGTGTTACAGAAACGGCCTTTTGAACCAATAAGTCAGATTCCTTTGGTCTTGTTGACAAGGAAATTAATTTTTCTGGTGGCCATCTCTTCTGCTAGAAGAGTATCAGAATTAGCAGCCCTTTCCTGTAAGGAGCCTTATTTGATTATACACAAGGATAGAGTGGTACTACGCCCTCATCCTAGTTTTTTACTGAAGGTGGTTTCTGATTTTCATTTAAACCAAGACATTGTTCTACCTTCCTTTTTTCCAGATCCCTGTTCTCCGGAAGAGAGATCTCTACATTCGTTGGATGTAGTAAGAGCAGTTAAGGCCTATCTAGGGGCAACTACTCAGATCCGCAAGACGGATGTTTTGTTTGTGCTGCCAGAGGGTCCCAATAGAGGACAGGCAGCGTCAAAAGCTACCATTTCTAAATGGATTCGACAGTTGATCATTCAAGCTTACGGTTTGAAACAGAAGATTCCTCCGTTTCAGATCAGGGCACATTCCGCAAGGGCTATTGGTGCTTCTTGGGCAGTGCATCACCGGGCCTCTATGGCTCAAATCTGCAAGGCCGCAACCTGGTCTTCAGTTCATACATTCACCAGATTCTATCAGGTGGATGTGAGAAGGCATGAGGATATCGCCTTTGGGCGTAGTGTGCTGCAGGCAGCAGTACAGGGTCCTCAGGTCTGATTGCACCCTACTTGGTCGTGGTTCCCCCCCCTCAGGTAGCATTGCTCTGGGACATCCCATCAGTAATTACTGTGGCTCTGTGTCCCGTGATGTTCGAGAAAGAAAATAGGATTTTTTAAAACAGCTTACCTGTAAAATCCTTTTCTTTCGAAGGACATCACGGGACACAGAGGTCCCACCCCTCTTCTAATACACTATATTGCTTGGCTACAAAACTGAGGTATCCCTGCAAGGGGGAGGGATTATATAGGGGGTTGAACTTCCTGATAGGGTGTGCCAGTGTCCAATCACCAGTGATACCTATATAACCCATCAGTAATTACTGTGGCTCTGTGTCCCGTGATGTCCTTCGAAAGAAAAGGATTTTACAGGTAAGCTGTTTTAAAAAATCCTATTTTTCTGTCCCCTCAAAATAACTCAACACACAGCCATTAATGTCTAAACCGCTGGCAACAAAAGTCAGTACACCCCTAAGTGAAAATGTCCAAATTGGGCCCAGTTAGCCCTTTTCCCTCCCCAGGTGTCATGTGACTCGTTAGTGTTACAAGGTCTCAAGTGTGAATGGGGAGCAGGTGTGTTAAATTTGGTGTTATCGCTCTCACTCTCTCATACTGGTCACTGGAAGTTCAACATGGCACCTCATGGCAAAGAACTCTCTGAGGATTTGAAGAAAAGAATTGTTGCTCTACATAAAGATGGCCTAGGCTATAAGAAGATTGCCAAGACCCTGAAACTGAGCTGCAGCACGGTGGCCAAGACCATACAGAGGTATAACAGGACAGGTTCCACTCAGAACAGGCCTCGCCATGGGTGACCAAAGAAGTTGAGGTGAAGATTGGGTCTGTGTAAACAGCACCCTGCGGCTGGATAAGGTAAGAGGAGATTCCACAGAATTTTTGAGTTCTAGTGGCTTTTCTCCTTTAAGGTAAATGCATGCTATGCCTATTGTGACCACCGGGGGCTGCCAAGAGCACAAACCTACACATGCTGAATGTCTGTCTCAGGTGTTGTAATCGCTGTGTATGTCCCAGCGTATCAAGCAGGCTGCAAGCAGGTAAGGTGGATGGGGGGATTTCTCATGTTTGAATGTTCCCCCCCAGGCTAATGGCCACCATCTCTGAAGATAGCCGTTCAGGCAAATCTTGTTACCAGTCTCCCCCCCCCCCCCCCCCCCCCCATCCCCAGCCTTTTCTCCAGAGCATGACAGGAGAGTCGGCAGTGTGGGAAGCGCTCGTTTTTTTCAAAACTCGAGGGGGGGGGGGCGGTAGAGGAGGGGGCAGGATGTCAGCACAGAGTGTTTAGACTCCCACTCAGGCCAGCTGCAGGCTATTAAAGGCACTCTGTACAGGTGCACTCAGCCTTCTGAGAGACACAGAGCTGACGGTCGCATGTAAGGTGGGACACAGGCATTCTCCTAGGCAGCATTTACTGAAGTAACACCAGACTGAGCATTGGGTAGCAAGGCTTTTAGCCAGACTACATCGCTCAGCGGACAGTGTTCATTTGTATACCTCACACCTTGTTGCTTTGCACTATGGGTAGAGGAGGTTCAAGCACCCCAGGAACCAGAGACACTAGGGGATCTCGTTCAGGTTCTGAGGGCCCCCTGTCGGCAGCATCCTTCCCCCCTAAAGATGGGCCAGGGACGGCTAGCCAGGGAGAGCCATTGGGGTCAGGGGCTACACCTGCTTCTGGCACTTCAGCCCCTGTATATATTACACAAGAGGTTTTTTCCTCAACCATTAATGGTCTAGAGGAAAGATTAATGGCCGTGATTACGTCTTCACTCAGTGGAAGAAAACGCACTAGGCTTTCCTCTGTTCCCCAAGACCCTCAGACAGAGGAGCTCTGGGATAAAGGAGATGAATCCCTTTCAGAGGATCGGGATGGGATGGATGATTCCTCTTCAGAGGATTCAGGTGGAGAGGGACCCTCTGCGACTTCCCAAGAGGAGAAAGTCTTAGTGCAGATCCTCACTGGATTGGTCCGCTCCACATTTAAGTTGCCCATACCTGAAACTGCTAAAGAATCCTCTTCTGCTTTGGGGTCACTGAAACCTTTCCAAGCAGCACATGCTTTTCCTGTTCATACTTTACTTGAAAAGCTTATTTATTCTGAGTGGGATCACCCAGACAAACGTTTTTTTCCGCCGAGAAAGTTTTCAACACTTTATCCGATGGAAGAAAAGTTTATTAAAATGTGGGGAATTCCGGCTATTGATGCCGCCATTTCCTCAATAAATAATAGCCTGAATTGTCCTGTAGACAATGCTCAGATGCTCAGGGATCCTGTAGATAAAAGGATGGAATCCCTATTGAAGGATGTTTTCTCCTTAGCAGGATCAGTGGCCCAACCTGCAATAGCAGCGATTGGAGTCTGTCAATACTTAAGAGACCATGTTAAGCAGGTCATCAAAGTATTACCTGAACAGCAGGCCCAGGGGTTTGCTAACCTTCCAGCGGCCTTATGCTTTGTGGTTGACGCCATTAGAGATTCTATCGTGCAAACCTCCCGTCTTTCACTGGGGTTGGTGCATATACGTAGAATCCTATGGTTGAAAAATTGGTCAGCCGAAGCACCATGTAAGAAGCTACTGGCTGGGTTTCCATTTCGTGGTGCAAGGTTGTTTGGAGAGGACTTGGATAACTATATCAAGAGAATCTCTTGTGGGAAAAGCACTCTCTTACCTGTCAAGAAGAAGAGTAAGCGTCCCTCTTTCAAACGGACTCTTTCCCCAGCGCCGGGGGCTTCAGCCTCCAGGCAGTCTCGACGGCCGCCTTCATCGGGGTCCAGAGACAAGAGTCAACCCCAGGGACAAAAGAATTCCTGGGGAAAGAAGCCTACTAGGCAAAACACTAAGACCTCTGCATGAGGGGGTGCCCCCGCTCACTCGAGTGGGGAGAAGACTGCGACAATTCTCAGAGCTCTGGCAGGAGGACTTCCAGGACAGATGGGTAGTCTCCACGGTAACCTTAGGGTACAAGCTGGAGTTTCAGGAATTCCCTTCTCCTCGGTTCCTCAGGTCAAATGTTCCCAGAGACCCAGAGAAGAAGCAGTCGCTCCTTCTAGCGTTAGAGCGACTTTTGTCGTAGGAGGTCATTATGATAGTTCCCGCAAAGGACCAGGGATTGGGCTTCTATTCCAACCTTTTTACGGTCCAAAAGCCAAATGGGGATGTCAGGCCCATTTTGGACTTAAGGGATCTGAACCGATTCCTAAGGATTCAATCCTTCCACATGGAATCAATTCGAACAGTAGTTCCCACCCTGCAGGGAGGAGAATTTCTGGCATCAATAGACATCAGAGATACATATCTGCATGTGCCCATTTTTCCTGCTCATCAGAAGTTTCTGCGCTTCGAGGTAGGAGGGCGCCATTTCCAGTTTATGGCTCTGCCCTTTGGGATAGCCACTGCACCTCGAGTGTTCACAAAGATCTTGGCTCCTCCTCTGGCCAGATTAAGGGCTCAGGGTATAGCTGTCATAGCATACCTAGACGACCTGCTCTTGATAGACCGGTCGGTAGCCTCTTTGAATGGAAACTTGAGGACCACGGTCAGGTATCTAGAACACCTGGGTTGGATCCTCAACTTAGAAAAGTCTTTCCTAAAACCAGTAAGAAGACTGGAATATTTAGGTCTGATTATACATACAAGCCAGGAGAAAATATTTCTACCCCAGGCAAAGATCACTGCTTTGAGAGAGCTGATTCTGACAGTAAGGACCAAGAAGGGTCCCTCAGTCCGCCTTTGTATGAGGCTACTAGGGAAGATGGTGTCTTCATTCGAAGCAGTTCCCTATGCTCAGTTTCACTCAAGAATGCTGCAACACAGTATTCTGTCGACCTGGAACAAGAAGGTTCAGGCATTAGACTTTCCGATGCACCTGTCGCATGCGGTGCGTCAGAGCCTCAATTGGTGGCTCATACCCGAAAACCTGCAGAAGGGGAAATCCTTTCTACCGGTTACCTGGACGGTGGTAACAACAGATGCCAGTCTGTCAGGTTGGGGAGCAGTTCTGGAACAGGCTGCGGTCCAAGGGGTATGGTCCAAGACAGAGAGGACCTTACCCATCAACATTCTGGAGATCCGGGCGATACATCTAGCTCTAAAAGCCTGGACTATCAGGCTACAGGGTTGTCCGGTCAGGATCCAGTCCGACAATGCCACAGCAGTGGCTTATGTCAATCATCAGGGAGGCACCCGGAGCCGAGCTGCTCAAAAAGAGGTGAACCAGATCTTAGTTTGGGCAGAGATGCATGTGCCATGCATATCGGCAGTTTTCATCCCGGGAATAGAGAATTGGCAGGCGGACTATCTAAGTCGCCAGCAGTTACTTCCAGGGGAATGGTCTCTGCATCCCGACGTCTTTTGGGCCATATGCCAAAGATGGGGGGTTCCAGATGTAGATCTCTTTGCATCCCGATTCAACAAAAAGATAGACAGATTTGTGGCAAGGACAAAAGATCCTCTTGCATGCGGGACGGATGCGTTGGTGATTCCGTGGCATCGGTTCTCACTGATTTACGCATTCCCGCCTATTCTGCTACTACCACGACTCCTTCGCAGGATCAGGCAGGAAAGGAAGTCGGTACTTCTGGTGGCCCCCGCTTGGCCCAGAAGGACTTGGTATGCAGAAATAGTAAGGATGACGGTGGGTTCCCCGTGGACCCTACCGGTACGCCCAGACCTGTTATCTCAAGGTTCAGTGTTCCATCCTGCCTTACAAACGATAAATTTGACGGTTTGGCTATTGAGACCCACGTTCTGAAGAGTCGTGGGCTCTCAGGTCCTGTCATATCTACCTTGATTAATGCAAGGAAGCCAGCTTCCAGGATGATTTATCATAGAGTCTGGAAAGCTTATATAACCTGGTGTGAATCCAGAGGTTGGCATCCCAGGAAATATGTCATAGGTAGAATCCTTGATTTTCTACAGATGGGATTAGAGATGAAGCTGGCCTTGAGTACCATCAAGGGCCAGGTCTCTGCTTTATCAGTATTATTTCAGCGGCCACTTGCTTCGCATTCTTTGGTCCGAAACTTTATGCAGGGGGTGATGCGTCTTAATCCTCCGGTTAAAGCGCCCCTAAACCCCTGGGACTTGAATTTGGTCCTGGCTGTGTTACAGAAACGGCCTTTTGAACCAATAAGTCAGATTCCTTTGGTCTTGTTGACAAGGAAATTAATTTTTCTGGTGGCCATCTCTTCTGCTAGAAGAGTATCAGAATTAGCAGCCCTTTCCTGTAAGGAGCCTTATTTGATTATACACAAGGATAGAATGGTACTACGCCCTCATCCTAGTTTTTTACTGAAGGTGGTTTCTGATTTTCATTTAAACCAAGACATTGTTCTACCTTCCTTTTTTCCAGATCCCTGTTCTCCGGAAGAGAGATCTCTACATTCGTTGGATGTAGTAAGAGCAGTTAAGGCCTATCTAGGGGCAACTACTCAGATCCGCAAGACGGATGTTTTGTTTGTGCTGCCAGAGGGTCCCAATAGAGGACAGGCAGCGTCAAAAGCTACCATTTCTAAATGGATTCGACAGTTGATCATTCAAGCTTACGGTTTGAAACAGAAGATTCCTCCGTTTCAGATCAGGGCACATTCCGCAAGGGCTATTGGTGCTTCTTGGGCAGTGCATCACCGGGCCTCTATGGCTCAAATCTGCAAGGCCGCAACCTGGTCTTCAGTTCATACATTCACCAGATTCTATCAGGTGGATGTGAGAAGGCATGAGGATATCGCCTTTGGGCGTAGTGTGCTGCAGGCAGCAGTACAGGGTCCTCAGGTCTGATTGCACCCTACTTGGTCGTGGTTCCCCCCCCTCAGGTAGCATTGCTCTGGGACATCCCATCAGTAATTACTGTGGCTCTGTGTCCCGTGATGTTCGAGAAAGAAAATAGGATTTTTTAAAACAGCTTACCTGTAAAATCCTTTTCTTTCGAAGGACATCACGGGACACAGAGGTCCCACCCCTCTTCTAATACACTATATTGCTTGGCTACAAAACTGAGGTATCCCTGCAAGGGGGAGGGATTATATAGGGGGTTGAACTTCCTGATAGGGTGTGCCAGTGTCCAATCACCAGTGATACCTATATAACCCATCAGTAATTACTGTGGCTCTGTGTCCCGTGATGTCCTTCGAAAGAAAAGGATTTTACAGGTAAGCTGTTTTAAAAAATCCTATTTTTCTGTCCCCTCAAAATAACTCAACACACAGCCATTAATGTCTAAACCGCTGGCAACAAAAGTCAGTACACCCCTAAGTGAAAATGTCCAAATTGGGCCCAGTTAGCCCTTTTCCCTCCCCAGGTGTCATGTGACTCGTTAGTGTTACAAGGTCTCAAGTGTGAATGGGGAGCAGGTGTGTTAAATTTGGTGTTATCGCTCTCACTCTCTCATACTGGTCACTGGAAGTTCAACATGGCACCTCATGGCAAAGAACTCTCTGAGGATTTGAAGAAAAGAATTGTTGCTCTACATAAAGATGGCCTAGGCTATAAGAAGATTGCCAAGACCCTGAAACTGAGCTGCAGCACGGTGGCCAAGACCATACAGAGGTATAACAGGACAGGTTCCACTCAGAACAGGCCTCGCCATGGGTGACCAAAGAAGTTGAGGTCACGTGCTCACCGTCATATCCAGAGGTTGTCTTTGGGAAATAGACGTATGAGTGCTGCCAGGATTGCTGCAGAGGTTGAAGGGGTGGGGGGTCAGCCTGTCAGTGCTCAGACCATACGCCGCACACTGCATCAAATTGGTCTGCATGACTGTCATCCCAGAAGGAAGCCTCTTCTAAGGATGATTCACAAGAAAGCCCACAAACAGTTTGCTGTAGACAAGCAGACTAAGGACATGGATTACTGGAACCATGTCCTGTGGTCTGATGAGAACAAGATAAACTTATTTGGTTCAGATGGTGACAAGAGTGTGTGGGGGCAACCAGGTGAGGAGTACAAAGACAAGTGTGTCTTGTCTACAGACAAGCATGGTGGTGGGAGTGTCATGTCTGGGACTGCATGAGTGCTGCCGGCACTGGGGAGCTACAGATCATTGAGGGAACCATGAATGCCAACATGTACTGTGACATACTGAAGCAGAGCATGATCACTTCCCTTCGGAGACTGGGCCGCAGGGCAGTATTCCAACATGATAACCACCCCAAACACACCTCCTAAATGACCACTGCCTTACTAAAGAAGCTGAGGGTAAAGGTGATGGACTATCTCCAGACCTAAACCCTATTGATCATCTGTGGGACATCCTCAAATGGAAGGTGGAGGAGCGCAAGGTCTCTAACATCCACCAGCTCCGTGATGTCGTCATGGAGGAGGGGAAGAGGACTCCAGTGATAACCTGTGAAGCTCTGGTGACCTCCATGCCCAAGAGGGTTAAGGCAGTGCTGGAAAATAATGGTGGCCACACAAAATATTGACACTTTTGGGCCCAATTTGGACATTTTCACTTAGGGGTGTACTCACTTTTTTTGCCAGCGGTTTAGACATTAATGGCTGTGTGTTGAGTTATTTTGAGGGGACAGCAAATTTACACTGTTATACAAGCTGTACACTCACTACTTTACATTGTAGCAAAGTGTCATTTCTTCAGTGTTGTCACATGAAAAGATAGAAAGAAAATATTTACAAAAATGTGAGGGGTGTACTCACTTCTGTGAGATACTGTATATGTAGGTTTTCTATTTGTGTGTTTTTTTTGACTGGTTGGTTGGTTGAACTGGATGGACTTGTGTCTTTTTTATAACCAGATTAAATATTAACTTTGTATTTAATCAACATTGGGTTTTTAGTCTTTCACTAAATAAAGAGGGAATGGGAAAAGACCGAACATTTAGAACCCCAAACCCATGCGTCCACGCCCCCCCCCCCACATTTTTCTTCCTTTATGATATAAAATTTTGCACATAAATAATCCTTCTTCATGATTTTAGGCCAAAATTTATTCTCCTACATTTATTTAGTAAAAAATAACCCAAATCAGTTTATATTATTTAGTCTGTAGGAAAGTCCACAAACTATGGTATATATACCTGAAAAATCGATCAATCCCGATGTATTGACGGCATATCGTATATATTTTTTTTCCCCCCACACACTACAATTGCTTATAACAGTGATAATCATTGTTATAAGCAACCATTTTTTATGAATGACATTCATTCATTGTGTACTATTTTTATTATCTGTGACTGGCCACAGCTAATCACATGATAAAGATGGGCTGTAATTGGCCCTGTCTGTACCATGTGATCACTGTGACTAATCACAGAGATCAACACAACAGTACACAATGAATGGCATGAATGAAAGCCATTCATTGTGTACAATTGCCATGTGATCTGCTGTGATTGGCCACAGTGATTAAGTGGTATCGGCAACAGGCCGGTACAATGACCTGTCGTCCGGTCCTGGGAGGATGTCATATACCTCAATCTATGATCTCTAGCAGTCTCTGACCATCTCTTGTAGTATGTCTGCAGTCTCTGACCATCTCTTGTATCATGTCTGCAGTCTCTCACCATCTCCTGTATTATATCTGCAGTCTCTGACTATGTCCTGTATTATGTCTGCAATCTCTGATCATCTCCTGTAGCAAGCCTGCAGTCACTGACTACTCTAGTATGTCCACAGTAGCATTACATACAGAGTATATTAAGGAGCAGCTCTTTGGCCTCCTACATCTTGGAAAGGCCCTCTTTACCTAGTACCCTGTTTCCCCGAAAATAAGACCTAGCGTGATTGTCGGTGATGGCTGCAATATAAGCCCTACCCCCAAATAAGCCCTACCCTGTTTTCCCAAAATTAAGCCCTACCCTGAAAATAAGACCTACAAGGATAAACTAGGGCTTATTTGGGGGGTAGGACTTATATTGCAGCCATCACGACAATCACGCTAGGTCTTATTTTCGGGGAAACAAGGTAGGTTGATCAGCACTGCTATTCCATACTGCAAGTAAGTAGAATGGAGCAAACTTGCTTTGTCCTGGTGAACTCACATGATTTGGACAACCAATGGGTCGGAGGTTTGAGGTAGCTTTTGCTTTTAGGACATTCTATAAATCTCTAGTCCACATGTGTTAAACACACGTCCCCCCAGGCCATTTCATGTGGCCCTCGCACCTCTCTTGCATCTGCGGCAACCCCCTTGTTTCTTCCCCACCTTGTCTCATAAATCAACAGCAGAAAGGAGGAGGACAGAACTCCTCTTCCAGATCCTGCACTTCTTCGTGCAGGTGCAGAGAGGCTTGACTCTGCCCCTCTCCCCGTCTTGGCAGTTGGCAGCAGAGAGGAGGACAGAACTCATCCTACAGATCCTACACCTCTCATTGCAGCCGCAGCACCCCCTCGTCTCCACCTCTCCTGGTCTCAGCATTCAGCAGATTTCAGCAGCTGACTCCAGCCCTCCTCTGGTCCTCCTTCAGACCCTGCAGTTTCTGCTTTCCAGCTCCACACCTAGCACACGGTAAGGGGTGCCCCTGTGATGTTAGGGAGGGTGGGGGACGCTGGACATCGGATATAAGGGGTGGGGTGCTCTGGACTTCTAGTTTTGCAGATACATGTGGCCCTTTGAGGGCAACCATAATGCTGATGTGGCCTGCGAAGAAATTGAGTTTGTCATTATCTATAGCTCATTGTCACAGGCAGGGGCGTTGCTAGGTCTACAAAAGATCTGGGGCTAGAGCCCATAGCAGCATAGTAAAGAAAGTAAAGAAAGTCATACGCTTGGGCGAGCATACACATGTATATACAGTAATATATGTGTGTGTGTATATATATCCCCAGAGAGCCCCCCACTTACATCAGGGTCCCCAGAGAGCCCCCCTTATATCAGGTTCCCCAGAGAGCCTCCTCCTTACATCAGAGTCCTCAGAGAGCCTCCCACTTTCATGAGAGTACCCAGAGGGCCCCCCCTTACATTAGGGCCCCCAGAGAGCCTCCCTTACATCAGTGTCCCCAGAGAGCCCCCCCCTTACATTAGTGTCCTCAGAGAGCCTCTCCCTTGCATCAGGGTCCCCAGAGAGCCCCCCACTTACATAAGGGTCCCCAGAGAGTCTCCCCTCCCCTTGGGGACCCCTGCAGAGACTCGGGGCTATTGGCCCCAGATTCGGGGCTATAGCCCCAAAAGCCACCCCCTAGCGACGCCCCTGGTCATAGGCAAGGATTGATCAGTAAACTGAAAGTCTTGTTGGAGCTCCTTCTTCATCACAAACCGGCAACTCAGTCTTTTGATCCAATCTATCTACCAATATTGGCCTTGGTTCAGAGAGAACTAAATGAGGCCACCAATGGCAGAGGTTGACATTAGAGATAGTCCTCAACCCCCATTGAGAGTCTCCGGTGGCCTCAAATTCCAGAGTCTTCCGTTTCGAGTTGCTTCTTTCATTTTTTTTTTTTGCTTCTTTGGTGGAGGTTTTTCCTTCCATGTGTTGGCAATAACAACGACATTTAACCAATGAAGAAACATTCCCAAAAAAAAGTCCTAAAAGCTGAATCACTTTCTTCCTCCAGCCACCTCTTCCTGTTGATGGAGCCGTTCTCCACCTAAACATGCCAATCCTCGGCTGTTGTTGGGAAATTTTTTTATGTGCTGGAGTAGAAGTGTTGGCCCGATTCCTACATATTTTACATTTTAATTGTACGCTCATACTGGCATTAAAAAAAAAAAAAACAATATTGAGAAACCCCAACTATGTCGATGACTAAGCTTTAATTAGAACAAGGATCGCCGAGAAGGAAAAGATATCATTTTTAGGGATGCAAAGAAGATTCTTTAAAGGGGACTTATAATTTATGCTGTTATTAAGATACCCATGCATACCTCCCAACTTTTTGAGATGGGAACGAGGGACAACTATTAGCAAAAAAGTATGTAGGCGTAGGGCACGCCCCCTGCCACACCCCCTTAAAGGGGAATTATACCAAAAAAATAATTTGTTAAACCCACAAGTGCTTTTTTTCCCGACTACTATTACTTTAGATTGGCTTGTGGAATTTACAAAGGCAGCACTTTAGAAATTGGATGAAAGGTTTAGCTCGGGGAAACATTTTTTGAAAAATAAAAAGGCCATATTATATACAACTATATAGATCAGACCAAAAGTAGGGACAAATGAGGAGGAATGAGGGACTGATGGACTTTGTTCCCACTCAGGGACAGCCCCTCGAAATCAAGGAAAGTTGGGAGCTATGATGTTAGGTATTTATTTATTCGGGGCAACCTTGTCCTTTATATTTTACCAAATAACTATTTTTTTTTTTATGTGGCCTAAGTTAGGTTTAGTGTAAACTTTGCGTTTTCTAGACCTTTGCAGAATATCGCGTGGCATAAAAAAATTGGAACTACCCCTATTTTATTTTCTAGGCTGTCTGCTTTCAGGAAAATATAAAATATTTGGGGGTTTATGTTATCTTCAGGCCTAAAAAAAATGTAAAAACAGGTCTGACAGCGAAAGGGTTGGGTCACTGGGAGTAATGCTCCTTACATTGGTGATCAGTGAGAAGAATGTTCCTTACATTGGTGGTCAGTGGGAAGAATGTTCCTTACATTGGTGATCAGTGAGAAGAATGCTCCTTACATTGGTGATCAGTGGGAAGAATGTTCCTTACACTGGTGATCAGTGAGAAGAATGTTCCTTACATTGGTGATCAGTGAGAAGAATGCTCCTTACATTGGTGATCAGTGAGAAGAATGTTCCTTACATTGGTGATCAGTGAGAAGAATGTTCCTTACATTGGTGATCAGTGAGAAGAATGTTCCTTACATTGGTGATCAGTGAGAAGAATGTTCCTTACATTGGTGATCAGTGGGAAGAATGTTCCTTACATTGGTGATCAGTGAGAAGAATGTTCCTTACATTGGTGATCAGTGAGAAGAATGTTCCTTACATTGGTGATCAGTGAGAAGAATGTTCCTTACATTGGTGATCAGTGAGAAGAATGTTCCTTACATTGGTGATCAGTGGGAAGAATGTTCCTTACATTGGTGATCAGTGAGAAGAATGTTCCTTACATTGGTGATCAGTGGGAAGAATGTTCCTTACATTGGTGATCAGTGAGAAGAATGTTCCTTACATTGGTGATCAGTGAGAAGAATGTTCCTTACATTGGTGATCAGTGAGAAGAATGTTCCTTACATTGGTGATCAGTGAGAAGAATGTCCCTTACATTGGTGATCAGTGAGAAGAATGTTCCTTACATTGGTGATCAGTGAGAAGAATGTTCCTTACATTGGTGATCAGTGGGTAGAATGTTCCTTACATTGGTGATCAGTGGGAAGAATGTTCCTTACATTGGTGATCAGTGGGAAGAATGTTCCTTACATTGGTGATCAGTGGGAAGAATGTTCCTTACATTGGTGATCAGTGAGAAGAATGCTCCTTACATTGGTGATCAGTGGGTAGAATGTTCCTTACATTGGTGATCAGTGAGAAGAATGTTCCTTACATTGGTGATCAGTGAGAAGAATGTTCCTTACATTGGTGATCAGTGAGAAGAATGTTCCTTACATTGGTGATCAGTGAGAAGAATGTCCCTTACATTGGTGATCAGTGAGAAGAATGTCCCTTACATTGGTGATCAGTGAGAAGAATGCGCCTTACATTGATGGTCAGTAGGGATGAGCCGAACACCCCCCGGTTCGGTTCGCACCAGAACCCGCGAACGGACCGAAAGTTCGCACGAACGTTAGAACCCCATTGACGTCTATGGGACTCGAACGTTCGAAATCAAAAGTGCTCATTTTAAAGGCTAATTTGCATGGTATTGTCCTAAAAAGGGTTTGGGGACCCGGGTCCTACCCCAGGGGACATGTATCAATGCAAAAAAAACTTTTAAAAACGGCCGTTTTTTCGGGAGCAGTGATTTTAATGATGCTTAAAGTAAAAAAAAAAAAGTGAAATATTCCTTTAAATATCGTACCTGGGGGGTGTCTATAGTATGCCTGTAAAGTGACGCGTGTTTCCCATGTTTAGAACAGTCCCTGCACCAAATGTCATTTTTAAAGGAAAAAATCTCATTTAAAACTGCTTGCGGGTTTAATGTCATGTCGGGTCATGGCAATATGGATGAAAATCAGTGAGACAAACGGCATGGGTACCCCCCAGTCCATTACCAGGCCCTTTGGGTCTTGTATGGATATTAAGGGGAACCCCGCACCCAAATTAAAATAAGGAAAGGTGTGGGGCCACCAGGCCCTATATACTCTGAACAGCAGTATACAGGCGGTGCAAACAAGACAGGGACTGTAGGTTTGTTGTTAAGTAGAATCTGTTTGTAATTTTGAACATTTTTAACGTGTTTAGCTCCAGCCAAAAAATCTTTTCTAAGCTTTTTGGAAAACATAGGGAAGGGTTATCACCCCTGTGACATTTGTTTTGCTGTCTTTCCTCCTCTTCAGAAGATTTCACCTCACTTTTTTGTCCCAATGAAAAATGTTTTTTGAAAATTTGGGTTTTTTTGTGGAACAAGGATTGGAAAGCATCAGTGGAAAGGAGAAATTGTTTTCCCATATTAACTCTTACAGGAAAGAATTTCCCTTCCTAGGGGTAGATTTCATCTCACTTCCTGTTGTCTCCTTGCGTTTGCAAGTAGGAGACGTTTGTAAGTTAGATGTTTGAAAGTAGGGTCCTGCCCTATATACTCAGCAGAAATTTGGGCCTTAGGTGTTGCTGTGGCCACAACACTGTAAGCCCTCACAGGGCCCTGCTGTGAAAGAATTGTAATTACATGCCCCTGTTAAACAGGAGCTGAAAAATTAGGCCTTAGGCACTGGTGCTGGTGCCACAACACTGCAACCCCTCACAGACACTCTAGTTGGAACGCAGGAACGAGCCCTGCTGCAAAATATTGCTTCAAAAATTGTAATTACACGCCCCTGTTAGACAGGGGCAGAAAAATTGGGCCTTAGGCACTGGTGCTGGTGCCACAACACTGCAACCCCTCACAGACACTCTAGTTGGAACGCAGGAACGAGCCCTGCTGCAAAGTATTGCATCAAAAATTGTAATTACACGCCCCTGTTAGACAGGGGCAGAAAAATTGGGCCTTAGGCACTGGTGCTGGTGCCACAACACTGCAACCCCTCACAGACACTCTAGTTGGAACGCAGGAACGAGCCCTGCTGCAAAGTATTGCATCAAAAATTGTAATTACACGCCCCTGTTAGACAGGGGCAGAAAAATTGGGCCTTAGGCACTGGTGCTGGTGCCACAACACTGCAACCCCTCACAGACACTCTAGTTGGAACGCAGGAACGAGCCCTGCTGCAAAGTATTGCATCAAAAATTGTAATTACACGCCCCTGTTAAACAGGGGCTGAAAAATTGTGCCTTAGGCACTGGTGGTGGCGCCCAGAACCAAAAATGTTCTTACAAGCTATCAGCGTGATGATTGAGGAGGAAGAGGATAATTACTCAGGGATAGTCACTCAGCATCAGCATAGGCAGTCTTTGAAGGGATCTGAGATTTCAAAAAAAATTATTCGGTTACATCAGCATCAGGTGCTTGGTAGCTGGTGGTGATCCAAGACTCATTCATTTTTATGAAGGTCAGCCGATCGACCGAGTCGGTGGACAGACGCACCCTGTGATCGGTTACCACGCCTCCAGCAGCACTGAATGTGCGTTCCGAAAGAACGCTGGATGCAGGACAGGCCAGTAGCTCAATTGCATACTGTGCAAGCTCTGGCCAGTGATCCATCCTCAAGACCCAGTAACCCAGAGGATTTTCGGTGGGAAAGGTGTCCAAGTCTGATCTTGCCCCTAGGTATTCCTGCACCATGTAAAACAGACGCTGGCGATGGTTGCTGGAACCGATCATACCTTGGGGCTGCGGACCAAAAAATTGTCTGAACGCATCGGTCAGACGGCCACCTTCTCCACCGCTCCTTCTTTGACTGACCGAAGCCTCAGCAACACGTTGTCCAGAAACAGGAGTTTGTAACCTCCCAGTCTCTGGGAACGCGTTGCACAGACCTTTCTGCAAGGCCTCCCGAAGATGTTTCATCCTCTGCTCCCTCTGCGATGGCAAGATAAGGTCCGCAACCTTACCCTTGTAACGTGGATCAAGGAGGGTTGCCAGCCAGTATTGGTCCTTCTCCTTGATACCACGAATACGAGGATCCTTACGCAGGCTTTGCAGGATCAGGGAGGCCATGCAGCGTAGGTTTGCTGAGGCATTCGGTCCGGAGTCCTCTGGGTCACTAAGAACGACATGGTCCGCAGCCACCTCCTCCCAGCCACGTACAAGTCCATGTGTTTCTTGGGACTGATCCCTTAAAGACTGCTGCTGATGCTGAGTGCCAGGCTCCACCTCCATACTGACACAATCTTCCTCCTCCTCCTCTTCCTCCTCGTCCTCTTCCTGTGTGATCGGCGGGCACGCAGGAACACTGTCTGGATAAAGGGGGCCTTGAGAGCTAAGGAAGTCCTCCTCTTCCTGCCTCTGTTCTGCCTCAAGTGCCCTGTCCATTATTCCACGCAGCGTGGGCTCCAACAGGTGGACAAGGGGGACAGTGTCACTGATGCATGCACTGTCACTGCTCACCATCCTCGTGGCCTCCTCGAATGGTGACAGGACAGTGCATGCATCCCTGATCATGGCCCACTGGCGTGGGGAAAAAAAACCAAGCTCCCCTGACCCTGTCCTGGTGCCATAGTCGCACAGGTACTCATTGATGGCCCTCTGCTGCGTGTGCAGCCGCTGCAGCATGGCCAACGTTGAGTTCCACCTGGTGGGCATGTCACAGATTAGGCGGTTCTTGGGCAGGTTAAACTCCTTTTGGAGGTCCGTCAGCCGAGCACTGGCATTATATGACCGGCGGAAATGCACACAGACTTTCCTGGCCTGCCTCAGGACATCCTGTAAGCCCGGGTACCTGCCCAAGAACCGCTGCACCACCAAGTTAAGGACGTGAGCCAAACAGGGCACATGGGTCATTTGTCCCTGTCGGAGGGCAGAGAGGAGGTTGGTGCCATTGTCGCAAACCACCATTCCTGCCTTAAGTTGGCGTGGCGTCAACCACCTCTGAACCTGCCCCTGCAGAGCTGACAAAACCTCTGCCCCAGTGTGGCTCCTGTCCCCCAAGCACACCAGCTCAAGCACCGCATGGCATCTTTTGGCCTGCGTACTTGCGTAGCCCCTTGAACGCCTACGGAGCACCGCTGGTTCCGAGGAAGAGGCCATGGAGGAAGAAGAAGAGGAGGGGGTGGAGGAGAGAGGTGTGTCACAATCAGCATTTTGGAGGCGTGGTGGCGGAACAACCTCCAACACTACTGCACCTTGTCCTGCATCCTTCCCAGCTGCCAGCAGAGTCACCCAATGCGCCGTGAAACTTAGGTAACGTCCCTGTCCATGCCTGCTGGACCATGAGTCAGCGGTAATATGCACCTTACCGCTGACCTCCCTGTCCAGCGAGGCATGGACATTGCCTTCCACATGCCGGTAGAGAGCCGGAATCGCCTTCCGTGAGAAAAAGTGGCGTTTGGGTACCTGCCACTGAGGAACCGCACATTCCACAAACTCACGGAAGGGGGCAGAGTCTACCAACTGAAAAGGCAGCAGTTGAAGTGCTAGCAATTTTGCCAAGCTAGCATTCAACCGCTGGGCATGTGGATGGCTGGGAGCAAACTTCTTTCGGCGGTGCAGCAGCTGGGGCAGGGAAATTTGCCTGGTACAATCTGACGTCGGTGTACCAAAAGCAGATTGCCCACAAGTACTTGGCTGTGACACACCTAATTCTACACCTTCATTCCTCTCACTGCAGGTCTCAGAGAGGACTGAAGGTCTAGTGGGGTTGGAAATCTCAGCTGATGAGGAGCAAGGAGAGATCCTCTTTGTTCTTTGGTGTGGGTCTTTTAGATACGCTTGCCAACGAACTGCATGGCAGGTCAACATATGTCTGGTCAAGCATGTGGTACCCAAGCGGGAGATGTTTTGGCCACGCGAGATATGCTTGAGACATATGTTGCAAATAGCAGCGGTGCGATCTGATGCACTCGTCTCAAAAAAGGCCCACACCAAAGAACTTTTTGAATAACGCGCAGAGACTGCAGCGCCCTGCACATGTGGAGCTTTGGGGTGTGATGCAGTCAATGTGCTGCCCTTAGGCTGGCCCCTGGAGGGCATCCTGCCTCGTTGGTGATGTGCCGCCGCCTCCTCCTCCTCCTCCTCCTCCTCCTCTCTCCTATCAGGCACCCACGTTGAGTCAGTGACCTCATCATCCCCTCCCTCCTCATCACTGGAGCAAACCTGGCAGTATGCTGCAGCAGGGGGAGCATGACTGCCAGATTGCTGTCCTTCTTGGGCACCCCCTCTGTCCGTGCTCATGTTACTGCCTTCATCGAGCTCAGTATCGTCATCAGAGCCTTCCAAACGCTGGGCATCCTCCTGGAGCATGTACCCAACACTGTGGTCAAACAGTTCGAGGGAATCCTCATGAGGACATGGTGGAGCTAGGGAAGGAGTCACTGATGACATTGAGCTGAGGGAAGAGGCCGCTGCTTTGCCAGACAAAGCACCCTGGGCATGGGTGAGAGAGGATGAGGAGGATGAGGACGGCTTGGTCATCCACTCGACCAAGTCTTCCGCATGTTGTGGCTCAACACGGCCAGCTGCCGAAAAAAAGGCCAAGCGTGTCCCATGGCCACGTGCTGATGAGGATGCACCGTCTCCACGACCAGCACTAGACACAGAGCCTGCTTGCCCTCTCTTATTGGCTTGTGACTGTCTGCCTCTCCTTCTTGGCCTTCCAGACATACTAATGGCCTGTAGCTGCACTAAGCTGGGATAGAACACCTGTAATTTTCTTCAAGTAGCTTTATATACTGTAACCAGACAAGCCTGCCTGTCAGTAGGAAGATAACAGGAACGGATCTAGCTGAACACTGTGAGCAGGACGCACTGTACTAAATGTAAATAGTCTAGCTGCCTGACCGTGGTACTAATAGGATCAAATAGAACACCTGTAATTTTCTTCAGGTAGCTTTATATACTGTAACCAGACAAGCCTGCCTGTCAGTAGGAAGATAACAGGAACGGATCTAGCTGAACACTGTGAGCAGGACGCACTGTACTAAATGTAAATAGTCTAGCTGCCTGACCGTGGTACTAATAGGATCAAATAGAACACCTGTAATTTTCTTCAGGTAGCTTTATATACTGTAACCAGACAAGCCTGCCTGTCAGTAGGAAGATAACAGGAACGGATCTAGCTGAACACTGTGAGCAGGACGCACTGTACTAAATGTAAATAGTCTAGCTGCCTGACCGTGGTACTAATAGGATCAAATAGAACACCTGTAATTTTCTTCAGGTAGCTTTATATACTGTAACCAGACAAGCCTGCCTGTCAGTAGGAAGATAACAGGAACGGATCTAGCTGTACACTGTGAGCAGGACGCACTGTACTAAATGTAAATAGTCTAGCTGCCTGACCGTGGTACTAATAGGATCAAATAGAACACCTGTAATTTTCTTCAGGTAGCTTTATATACTGTAACCAGACAAGCCTGCCTGTCAGTAGGAAGATAACAGGAACGGATCTAGCTGAACACTGTGAGCAGGACGCACTGTACTAAATGTAAATAGTCTAGCTGCCTGACCGTGGTACTAATAGGATCAAATAGAACACCTGTAATTTTCTTCAGGTAGCTTTATATACTGTAACCAGACAAGCCTGCCTGTCAGTAGGAATTTAACAGGAACGGATCTAGCTGAACACTGTGAGCAGGACGCACTGCACTAAATGTAAATAGTCTAGAAGATAACAGGAACGGATCTAGCTGAACACTGTGAGCAGGACGCACTGCACTAAATGTAAATAGTCTAGAAGATAACAGGAACGGATCTAGCTGAACACTGTGAGCAGGACGCACTGCATTAAATGTAAATAGTCTAGATAGAAGATAACAGGAACGGATCTAGCTAAACTGAATACAGTGTATATATATATATGCAACACCTGGGATGCATATATATACACAATACACTGTAAGTGCAGCTAACTGACTGACTGTTCTGCCTAATCTATCTAACTCAAATCAAATGACACTGTCTCTCTCTCTCTCTATCTCTCAGCACACCGGAACACACACTACACAGGGCCGCCGTGCAGGCGGCCTTATATAGTGTGGGGTGTGTACTAAATCCCCTGAGCCATAATTGGCCAAAGCCACCCTGGCTTTGGCCAATTACAGCTCTCTCTACTGACGGCGCTGTGATTGGCCAAGCATGCGGGTCATAGTGCATGCTTGGCCAATCATCAGCCAGCAATGCACTGCGATGCCGCAGTGAATTATGGGCCGTGACGCGCCACACGAATTTAGCGCGAACGGCCCATAACGTTCGCAATTCGGCGAACGATCTAACAGCCGATGTTCGAGTCGAACATGGGTTCGACTCGAACACGAAGCTCATCCCTAATGGTCAGTGAGAAAAATGCTCCTTACATTGGCGATCAGTGGGAAGAATGCTCCTTACATTTGTGATCATTGGGAAGACTTCCCCCTTACCGATAGCTGAAAAGATCAACGGTGTCAGTGGGAACTTATCTGAGAGGCAGAAGTTGCTCATTGATCAAGGAACTCCTAGCAACCACGGGAGGAACCCTAGTTAAGAAACCTTGGCCTAGATGGTTGAAGATATCAAGGGTCTCTGCTACCATACTGCTCTCGCAATCAGAGTTCCTAGAGCACAAATTTCCTAATTTAAGAGGAAGAAGGGTCTCTAAAAGCTGGAGACCCCCCCAAAAAAGGATCCAAGGACCCCATAGTCATGTATGGGGCCAATATGGAGATCTATTGTCCCTGCATGTCATGAAGTGTCATCATCAAGTTCTCCATTCTCATAAGATGACATCACTGCAGAAGAAGGTCCCATGAGGAAAGCAGCTGTCAATCAGCCAGTATGGGGAGTGGGCTACAGCTCCTTGGCTGAGAACAGCAACTTGTAAGATGACAACATTCGAGTAGCATGGGGGTCAATGCTTTAGTGCAGTGGTCTCCAAACTTTGGCCTGTGGGCAGATATGGCCCTTGCCTTTATCGGGCCCCTGGAATACTATTCCTTCCACTGGTATGAGGCACTGTGCCCCTTGCTGATACCAACAGAAGGGCAAAATTCCAAAAAAAAGGGGGGCACTATTCCTCCCACTAATACCAATGATGGAGAACTATTCCTAACACTGACACCAACGATGGGGTACTATTCCTTCCACTAACACCAATGATGGGGTGCTATTCCTCCCACTGACACCAACGATGGGGCACTATTCCTCCCACTGACACCAAGGATGGGTCACTATTCCTCCCACTGACACCAAGGATGGGGCACTAATCCTCCCACTGACACCAAGGATGGGGCACTATTCCTCCCACTGACACCAAGGATGGGACACTATTCCTCCTACGATAGGGGGACTATTCTGCCCACTAATACCAATGAAGGGACACTTTTCCTCCCACTGACACCAGTGACAGGGCACTATTTCTCATCCTACTGACCACAGAGATGCTGTGTAGTTTTTTTTTACTCCCACTGACCACCAAGCCTGAGACATTTTCTACTTCCAATGACCACGGCCCCCTAAAGTCTGAAGGACAGTAAATTGGCCCTTTGTTAGGAAAGTTTGGAGACCCCTGGTTCAGTATTGCCACCCTATTAAAGGAAGTCCTATGCCGCGTACACACGGTCGGACTTTACGGCAGACTTTGCCCGGCGGACCGGATTTCGTCGGACAATTCGATCGTGTGTGGGCTCCAGCGGACTTTGTTTTCTCAAAAGTTGGATGGACTTAGATTTGAAACATGTTTCAAATCTATCCGATGGACTCGAGTCCGGTCGAAAAGTCCGCTCGTCTGTATGCTAGTTCAACGGACATAAAGCCACGCTAGGGCAGCTATTGGCTACTGGCTATGAACTTCCTTGTTTTAGTCCGGTCGTACGTCATCATGTACGAATCCGTCGAACTTTGGTTGATCGTGTGTAGGCAAGTCCGTTCATTCGGAAAGTCCGTTGTAAAGACCGTCGAAAAGTCCGCCGGGCAAAGTCTGCCGTAAAGTCCGACCGTGTGTACGCGGCACCATAGTCACTGCCAAACATGTAACAATTCCTAAAAATCTACAACTTTGTATCAACCACCCTAAGGCTCCGCTTGTTTGGAATGACATGTTGAGTTCTGCACTATATTACCAAAAGTATTGGGACGCCTGCCTTTACACGCACATGAACTTTATTGGCATCCCAGTCTTAGTCCGTAGGGTTCAATATTGAGTTGGCCCACCCTTTGCACCTATAACAGCTTCAACTCTTCTGGGAAGGCCGTCCACAAGGTTTAGGAGTGTGTCTATGGGAATGTTTGACCATTCTTCCAGAAGCGCATTTGTGAGGTCAGGAGCTGATGTTGGATGAGAAGGCCTGGCTCGCAGTCTCATCCCAAGGGTGTTTTATTGGGTTGAGGTCAGGACTCGCTCACCCATGCTTTGTGCACTGGTGCTCAGTCATGTTGCAACGGGAAGGGGCCATCCCCAAACTGTTCCCACAAAGTTGGGAGCATGAAATTTACTTAAATGTCTTGGTGTGCTGACGCCTTAAGAGTTCCCTTCACCGGAACTAAGGGGCCAAGCCCAACCCCTGAAAAACAACCCCACACCATAATCCCCCCTCCACCAAATGATTTGGACCAAGGTCCATTAAAACATGGATGAGCGAGTTTGGGGTGGAGGAACTTGACTGCCCTGCACAAAGTCCTAAACCTCAACCCGATGGAACACCTTTGGGATGAATTAGAGCGGAGACTGAGAGCCAGGCCTTCTCGTACAACATCAGTGCCTGACCTCACAAATGCTCTTCTGGAAGAATGGTCAAACATTCCCATAGACACACTCCTAAACCTTGTGGACGGCCTTCCCAGAAGAGTTGAAGCTGTTATAGCTGCAAAGGGTGGGCCAACCCAATATTGAACCCTACGGACTAAGACTGGGATGCCATCAAAGCTTGTGTGCGTGTAAAGGCAGGCGTCCCAATACTTTTGGTAATATAGTGTTTGTGCTCATCAGGAAGATGAGAAAGAAGTAACCGGCGCTCTTCTCCATTCTGTGAACTACCGGTTGGCAGGCTCTGGTGGGAAACGCTCCGCGGGTTGTGTGTTTTAGAGTAGCGCTGTATTACAAACGATTTTTTGGGAACACAATCAATTCTACTTCTGTGTTCTAAGAAATTGTCCCATAACCGGGATTTATGGAACGCTTTGACAGTTTTATGAATGCGTTTGAAATCGAATATTCCTCAAGGAGCGCTAGCCTAACCTCTGCCAGTAAAGAAAGCAGAAGGGGGGGGGCCTGCGTTGCAACTGCTCCGGACGCAAAAGGGTTAACGGGAGCATGAAAATCCGTCCCGACATCTGTTTGGCAATTTTTTACATGAAATCTCCAGCTAGGGGTGCCGGAGGAGCTCTTGGAGGGGCCAGCCGAGCCCGGCGGGAAATATCACGAGACTTCCCGACGGCCCCGGGCCCATTTACACCGTTCTGTTTTAACACCGGCGTTACAGCGCCCCCAACTTCCCTTTAATGAAAATAATGTCTGGTACCATCTCGGGGCTGCAGCGCATTTCGAAAAATACGGCATTGTCCGTTTTTCTCTGCGTTCTATTAGATTGGGAGGCCCATAGAAGCGAATCGCAACGTACGGGAACAAATATCACATGCGTTTGGATGCAATGGCGACAGCTAATAACAAGCCTTGGTCAATGGCTGATAGTCCTATCTGCTCCAAATTCTAAATTTAAGAAGTGTAAAGGGAATTTGCGCATGACAATGCACCTGCTGGATACCCCCCCCGGTACGGTTCGTACCAGAACAAGTGACCAGACAAAAAATGTGTGCGAACGCGCAAACACCGTTAAAGTTTATGGGACACGAACGTGAAAAATCAAAAGTGCACATTTTAAAGGCTTACATTCAACTTAAACTCAAAGCTCATCCCTACCCTGAGGTACCTCTTTGCCTCAATGGCAAAGATCGTCATTGTGAAAACTTTATCAATATCTCTTAACCATGAAGGGCTTTTCTATAATACCTATTCAGGTGGCCGTAGAGCCACCCGATCACTTTTATGGGGCTCCCCAAGTGTGCCTCTCATTCCTCTGGGGAGCCCGGGGCCGAAGGAAACAGTTTCTACGGTGGCACCCACAGTGGTTCCTGGACTCTCTCGTTCCTCCAGGGAGCCTGGGACCATGGGAAAGAGCTTCTTTTATGGCATCCACCTTGGCTCCCGGACTCCCGTTCCTTTGGGGATCCTGGGACCACGAGAAACACCTTCTATAGTGTTAAATAAAGGTTTGGGACTTTGAGTGAGGCACGGGGTAGTGCCTCCATCCCGGATTCAGAGAAACAAAAGGGGAATGGGACTTTAAATGAAACAGTTGACAGATTGGGGTTAGAAGTAAAAATACAATTTATTACATATGATTGATGCTAATATATGCTTTCAACATGTGGAAGGTTAACGGTGCATATACACCAAGCATAGCCTATATATATATACATGCATGAAAAAACAAGCAGTACTAAATTCCAGTAATGAGTAACTAGCACGTATGTCATATAAAGATTGTACATGTAAAAATTACAGAGCATAATGATGTATTTAAAAGTTGATGCATAAGTAATTCATAAAATAGAATCCTAAAGAGCGCACAAGGGCTGCATCCATCATGCCCGACGCGTTTCTGTGAAATACACTTCTTCAGGGGCGGATGCTCTAGGATTTCTGAAATGACAAGGTAAATAACATCAGGAGGTGGACTGGTTGATAACCAGAAAGGACAACACGTCAATTTCTGGATATTTACCTTGGCTTCTGGGCTCCAGTTCCTCTGAGAAGCCTGTTTCTACGGTGGCACCCACAGTAGATCCTGGACTCTCTCGTTCCTCCAGGGAGCCTGGGACCACGGGAAACAGCTTCTTTGATGGCATCCACCTTGGCTCCCGGACTCCCGTTCCTTTGGGGATCCTGGGACCACAGAAAACAGCTTCTGTAGTGGCAGCCGCAGTGGCTCTTGGGTTCTCTCCTTCCTCCCGGAAGCCAGGGACCACAGGAAACAGATTCTACGGCGGCACCCACAGTGGTTTCTGTACTCTCTCGTTCCTCCAGGGATCCAGGGACCATGGGAAACAGCTTCTATGGTGGCACCCACAGTGGTTCCTGGACTCTCTCATTCCACCAGGGATCCAGGGACCACAGAAAACAGATTCTACAGCAGCACCCACAGGGGTTCCTGGACCATCTTGTTCCTCCAGGGATCCTGAGACCACGGGAAAGAGCCTCTATGGTGGCACCCACAGTGGTTCCTGGACTCTCTCGTTCCTCCAGGGATCCAGGGACCATGGGAAACAGCTTCTATGGTGGCTCCCACAGTGGTTCCTGAACTCTTGTTCCTCCAGGGACACCAGGAAACAGCTCCTATGGTGGCTCCTGAGCTCCCGTTCCTCCAGGGAGGGTGATCTGGCCCTTAAAGTTACTGAAGGTGCACAGATAAATCAATTTGAAAATTCTAGAGATTCCGATGTGTGGCCCCGACAGGTTCAAAAACACATTGTAAGTGAAAAAAAAAAAGATGATGGAAAGGAAAAACTAAAATGTACATTTCATTTTTCTGTGTTTTTATCTGGTGACATGTTCTCTTTATCTACAGATTGTATATACATTGCCTTGCATGTCTGATACATTTTATATTTTCACATTTCAGTAGGAGACAATCAGCCTGAACACACATCTGGCTCCTCTATACATGGTGGAGCTCACACTGAGCGCGCTCACATTCCCCGCGTCTATGCGTCGCTGTGTCAGAGTCTAATTACATTTACTTCTTATTTCATTTCCTTGTTTTCCGCATTTCCCAAAACTTCAGATGTTTTGTTGTAGGAAAAAGAAATACTTCTCCATTCCTGTCATTGATCTTGGTATGTAGTGCACTGAACGCGACCCACCCATCTCAATAACACAACCTCAAAAGGTTACAAAGTGCGTACAAGGCACAAACATGAAAAAAAAAAAGTCACAGAAGACCCAAAACCCAAAATGAAATTTTGTAACAATGTGCACGGCCCATGTCACTCAGAACTGATTTGCGCAAATGTGGGTGTGACGCGGAAAGAACCGGGCGTTGTACGTCGTTTGTGCGGTTTGGTCACATGACAAAATGCTTCATATTTTCCAAATTGACAACCAAATGAAAAGGAAATTTGCATGTTAGAAAAAGTTCTTTACTTCCTAAAGTCAGTCCAGTTATACTTCAAATTATTCTGGGGACACAAATGTCCAATTTACTGAAATTTTACCAATGCTCCTGGCCAAAGTCTCTGACTCTATTCATGTCCACCTGTGTGTGTTCTTAATTCCTCTTATTATATTCTCCACAGTATAAAATATATACAAAATCCAGCAGGGATGGTGGGAACCCCTTATAATGGGCACAGGTGTACAGACCTGGGAACTCAGCACAAGGTTGGTGGGAACCCCTTATAATGGGCACAGCAGGTGTACAGATCTGGGAACTCAGCACAGGTATGGTGGGAACCCCTCATAATTGGCACAGAAGGTGTACAGACCAAGGAACTCAGCACAGGGATGGTGGAAACCCCTCATAATGGGCACAGGTGCTCAGACCCAGGAACTCAGCATAGGGATGGTGGGTACCCCTCATAATGGGCACATCAGGTATACAGACCCGGGAACTCAGCACAGGGATGGTGGGAACCCCTCATAATTGGCACAGCGGGTGTACAGACCCGGGAACTCAGCATAGGGATGGTGAGAACCCCTCATAATGGGCACAGCGGGTGTACAGACCTGGGAACTCTATTCAATCCCCCAGTCAATGTATGTGGAAAATGTTTTATCCCAAAGCCCTGAAGAAGGGAGTTTCCTGAGCCTTAAATAAGGGAGTCCCCAGAACCCCTGAAGAAGGGGATCCCAAAAACTCCTAAGAAGGGAGCCCCCAGAATCCCTGAAGGAGGGAGTCCCCAGAGCCTTAAAGACTTGAGGGGAGTCCTTAGAGCCCCTGACCCTAAAAATGGTAGTCGCCAGAGCCCCGAAGAAAAGAGTCCCCAGAGCCCTAAGGAAGGAATTTCCCAGAGTCCCTGAAGAAGGGAGTCCCCAGAGCCCCTAAGAAGGGAGCCCCAGAATCCCTTTAGAAGGAAGTCCCCAGAGCCTTAAAGAAAGGAGGGGAGTCCTTAGAGCCCCTGAAGAAGGAAGTCCCCAGAGACCTGAAGCAGGAGGTCCCCAGAGCACCGGAGAAGGGAGTCTCTGGAATCCTGAAGAAGAGAGTCCTCAGAGCCCTGAAGAAGGAAATCCACAGAGCCCCAAACAAGGGAGTCCCCAGAGCCCCAAAGAAGAGGGTTCATAGAACCCCGAAGAAGGAGGTCCTCAGAGCTCTGAAGAAGGGAGTTCCCAGAACCCGGAAGAGGGCATTCCCTAGAGCCCTGAAAAAGGGAGCCTCCAGAGCTACCAAAAAGGAAGTCCCCAGAGAAATGGATTCTTCACAATTAAAAGCCTTTTAACTATTTACTACAACATTCCTTCCCCTCTAACAATTTATCTCCTAAAGGGCCAATCCCTAACCCCACCATTGAATGCAGGGCCACAATCACCGAGTGTTCCTCGCTTCCACTTCATTGTTACTTTTACTTCCCTTTAAGATCTGCACCCTTTCTGTGTCAGACTTCCATACGGAGCTTGGTCTCTTAGTCTAGCTCACTTATCTGAGTGCAAGCTCTTCTGCTTGTCCAGTTGCCACCAGTGAACAGACCGGTGACACAGGATGCTGCAAAACTGCAACAAGAAATAGCGGTGTCACCCTGCCGGCTATTCCATAGGTTAGGCGATTCGCAAGAGTGGCTAAACGGCGTTTCAGACATTCGTCCAATTCTATACCGATCCAGCCCTGCGTTTAGCCGGATCACCCAAAGGCCGCATACAGTTCCCATTTGTTTCCTAATCTTTCATTTTCGATCTTTTTCCAATTCTTTCTGTATGAGAAAGCTGAACCGATTTTTTATTTTTTTTAAACTTTCTTCAAACATCCCTATCTAATTTGCAGAGTGGAAGAAATGCGTCTTTTAATGTAAATCGGGGGTGGCAGCCTTTGAAAGGTGGGGTCAGGAGAAGCAGGCATGTTAATTCCATTTAAACTCAGGACGAATAGATTGTGGCGGAAATTCGATCGTCACGGCATACGAGGCGCAAATTCCCTCTATGGCTTGTACTGGTATCATATGGACGGAATATCACACGGGAGAGACGGTTAAACTTTACATGTGTCGATGGAAAATGGGGTGGAGGGAATAACATGGAAAATATTCTTTATGGGAAGGAGAAGAAGGACTTGGCTAGTGCCGGCTAAAAATAAAATGGCACATCTGGAATCCAGTCAATATCCAGGTTATTAGAGACGCGAGAGTCATTTTCAAGAAGATTAGTTATCAGTGGAAATGTGAAGACTCCTATTTTCCATCGACATGATGTGTTGGTAATAAAAGTGCTATAGAGGAGAGGTAACGGGACTCCGGGGAGAAGTCTTCTACAACCAGAACATCTCCTGCTGTGCCGGGCTCTACAAGGCGTCCGAGATGGATTTTCAAGATGGCAAAAAAAAACCTCGCCGGCTTTTCCGCATCAGACATCAGTTAGAAGGTGTCCAAAAATCTACCTTATCCTGACTCCTGTCCCGTCAAACATGGAAAAATGAGAACTCAAATTCACTCTTAGGAAGCCATGTACTAAATAAATCTAATATTTATGAGGCATCTATGACTGCCAGTATCCAAACCCAAGAAGAAAAATGTAATACATTGTAGCTGAGATGTGATGACCGCATCAATTTTCTTTTTTCTTCTCCTTATTTTCACCCGTTGATCCTGCCAGTAACCAGCTTCTAGGGTGACAACGCTCACTGACTGCACTGTATTTATGAAGGAGCAGTCTTGTCTCTCTAGAACAGGATTCTTGAAATAAAACTTACGTAAAATTTTCTTCCGGCAGAGGTCCAAATCATGTTTGCACTACAGCACATCACAGCCCCCCTTTTACATCACAGTCCCCCCTGTACAGTACATCAGTGTCTTCAGCCCCCCTTTCACATCACAGCCCCGTCCCCTGTATATCAGTGTCCACAGTCCCCCTTCACATGACTGCCCCCCTCCCCTGTACATCAGTGTCCACAGTCCCCCTTCACATGTACATCAGTGTCCACAGTCCCCCTTCACATGACTGCCCCCCTCCCCTGTACATCAGTGTCCACAGTCCCCCTTCACATCACAGCCCCCTCCCCTGTACATCAGTGTCCTCAGACCCCCTTCACATTGCAACCCCCCTAAATATCAAAACCCCCACCCCTGTACATCAGTATCCACAGTCCCTCTTCACATCACAGCCCCCTCCCCTGTACATCAGTGTCCACAGTCCCCCCTCACATCACAGCCCCCTCCCCTGTACATCAGTGTCCACAGTCCCCCCTCACATGACTGCCCCCCCTCCCCTGTACATCAGTGTCCACAGTCCCCCCTCACATCACAGCCCCCTCCCCTGTACATCAGTGTCCACAGTCCCCCCTCACATGACTGCCCCCCCTCCCCTGTACATCAGTGTCCACAGTCCCCCCTCACATCACAGCCCCCTCCCCTGTACATCAGTGTCCACAGTCCCCCTTCACATGACTGCCCCCCCTCCCCTGTACATCAGTGTCCACAGTCCCCCTTCACATGACTGCCCCCCCTCCCCTGTACATCAGTGTCCACAGTCCCCCTTCACATCACAGCCCCCTCCCCTGTACATCAGTGTCCACAGTCCCCCTTCACATGACTGCCCCCCCTCCCCTGTACATCAGTGTCCACAGTCCCCCTTCACATCACAGCCCCCTCCCCTGTACATCAGTGTCCACAGTCCCCCTTCACATGACTGCCCCCCCTCCCCTGTACATCAGTGTCCACAGTCCCCCTTCACATCACAGCCCCCTCCCATGTACATCAGTGTCCACAGTCCCCCTTCACATGACTGCCCCCCCTCCCCTGTACATCAGTGTCCACAGTCCCCCTTCACATGACTGCCCCCCTCCCCTGTACATCAGTGTCCACAGTCCCCCCTCACATCACAGCCCCCTCCCCTGTACATCAGTGTCTTTAGACACCGTTCACATTGCAACCCCCACCCCTGTATATCAGTCCTCAGCCCCCTTAACATCACAGCCCCTCCCCTTTACATCAGTGTCCTCAGACCCCCTTCACATCACAGCCCCCTCCCCTGTACATCAGTGTCCTCAGACACCGTTCACGTTGCAACCCCCACCCCTGTATATCAGTCCTCAGCCCCCTTAACATCACAGCCCCTCCCCTGTACATCAGTGTCCACAGTCCCCCTTCAAATCACTGCTCCCACCCCTTTACATCAGTGTCCTCAGACACCGTTCACATTGCAACCCCCATCCCTGTATATCAGTCCTCAGCCCCCTTAATATCACGGCCCCCTTAACATCACAGCTCCCTCCCCTGTACATCAGTGTCCACAGTCCCCCTTCACATCACAGCCCCCACCCCTTTACATCAGTGTCCTCAGACACCGTTCACATTGCAACCCCCACCCCTGTATATCAGTCCTCAGCCCCCTTAAAATCACAGCCCCCTCCCCTTTTCATCAGTGTCCTCAGACCCCCTTCACATTACAACCCCCTTAATATCAAAACCCCCACCCCTGTACATCAGTATCCACAGTCCCCCTTCACATCACAGCCCCCTCCCCTTTACATCAGTGTCTCCAGCCCCCTTCACATCACAACCCCCCTTAACATCACAGCCCTCACCCCTGTACATCAGTGTCTTCAGCCCCCCTTCACATTACAACCCACTACAGTATCTCACAAAAGTGAGTACACCCCTCACATTTTTGTAAATATTTTCTTCTATCTTTTCATGTGACAACACTGAAGAAATGACACTTTGCTACAATGTAAAGTAGTGAGTGTACAGCTTGTATAACAGTGTAAATTTGCTGTCCCCTCAAAATAACACAACACACAGCCATTAATGTCTAAACCGCTGGCAACAAAAGTCAGTACACCCCTAAGTGAAAATTTTGAATCAGAAAAGGGCTGGCGACTCGGATGCTCTTGAATAAAAGTCCTTCATTGGGTTACATGGGTACAGGCTACGCTGATGCGTTTTGGCTTAGAAGCCTTCATCAAAGCATACATGTTTGATTTAAAACATGTTTTTAAATCAAACATTTATGCTTTGATGAAGGCCTCTTAGCCGAAACGTGTCAGCATAGCCTGTACCCGTGTACCCATGCAACCCAATAAAGGGCTTTTATTCAAGAGCATCCGAGTCGCCAGCCCATTTCTGATTCAAGTACTGCATTTTGGGGCCTGAACGTCCTGGCTAGAGCACCGGACCACAGTTCATAGATCATATTGGCAGTGGAGCTGGGGTATCATTTTGCTTCTCCTAAGTGAAAATGTCCAAACTGGGCCCAATTAGCCATTTTCCCTCCCCGGTGTCATGTGACTCGTTAGTGTTACAAGGTCTCAGGTGTGAATGGGGAGCAGTTGTGTTAAATTTGGTGTTATCGCTCTCACTCTCTCATACTGGTCACTGGAAGTTCAAAATGGCACCTCATGGGAAAGAACTCTCTGAGGATCTGAACTAAACAATTGTTGCTTTACATAAAGATGGCCTAAGCTATAAGAAGATTGCCAAGACCCTTAAACTGAGCTGCAGCATGGTGGTCAAGACCATACAGCGGTATAACAGGACGGGTTCCACTCAGAACAGGCCTCGCCATGGTCCACCAAAGAAGTTGAGGTCACGTGCTCAGCGTCATATCCAGAGGTTGTCTTTGGGAAATAGACATTTGAGTGCTGCCAGCATTGCTGCAGAGGTTGAAGGGTTTGAAGGGGTCAGCCTGTCAGTGCTCAGACCATACACCGCACACTGCATCAAATTGGTCTGCATGGCTGTCGTCCCAGAAGGAAGCCTCTTCTAAAGATGATGCACAAGAAAGTCCACAAACAGTTTGCTGAAGACAAGCAGACTAAGGACATGGATTACTGGAACCATGTCCTGTGGTCTGATGAGACCAAGATAAATGTATTTGGTTCAGATGGTGACAAGCGTGTGTGGGGGCAACCAGGTGAGGAGTACAAAGACAAGTGTGTCTTGTCTACAGTCAAGCATGGTGGGGGGAGTGTCATGGTCTGGGGCTGCATGAGTGCTGCCGGCACTGGGGAGCTACAGTTCATTGAGGGAACCATGAATGCCAACATGTACTGTGACATACTGAAGCAGAGCATGATCCCCTCCCTTCAGAGACTGGGCCGCAGGGCAGTATTCCAACATAATAACGACCCCAAACACACCTCCAAGATGACCACTGCCTTGCTAAAGAAGCTGAGGGTAAAGGTGATGGACTGGCCAAGCATGTCTCCAGACCTAAATCCTATTGAGCATCTGTGGGAATAGAAGGTGGAGGAGCTCAAGGTCTCTAACATCTATCAACTCCGTGATGTCGTCATGGAGGAGGGGAAGAGGACTCCAGTGGTAACCTGTGAAGTTCTGGTGAACTCCATGCCCAAGAGGGTTAAAGGGGTTGTAAAGGTAAATTTTTTTTTTTTTTTAAATAACAAACATGTTATACTTACCTTCACTGTGCAGCTCGTTCTGCACAGAGTGGCCCTGAACCTGCTCTTCTGGGGTCCCTCGGCGGCTGTCTCAGCTCCTCCCCGCAATAACTAACCACCTTAATGTGAGCTCTCTCGCATGGTGGTTAGTTATTGCGGGCGCGCTCCCGTGATACAGCCAGCAGCTATAGCCGCTCGCTGTATCATTCGGCCCCGCCCCCCGGCGCGCCGCGTCATTGGCTGTGATTGACAGCAGCGCGAGCCAATGGCTGCGTTGCTTTCAATCCATCCACTATAGCCAATCAGCGACCAGGCTGAATGGAGGTCGGGAGCGAGCGGCCGAGTTTCGAGGTGTCAGGTAAGTAAAACGGGGGGGCTGGGGCGGCGGTATTTTCAAAAGTTTTTTCACCTTAATGCATAGAATGCATTAAGGTGAAAAAATTCATACCTTTACAACCCCTTTGAGGCAGTGCTGGAAAATAATGGGGGCCACACAAAATAATGACCCTCTGGGCCCAATTTGGACATTTTTACTTAGGGGTGCACTCACTTTTATTGCCAGCGATTTAGACATTAATGGCTGTGTGTTGAGTTATTTTGAGGGGACAGCAAATTTACACTGTTATACAAGCTGTACACTCACTACTTTACATTGTAGACAAGTGTCATTTCTTCAGTGTTGTCACATGAAAAGATAGAAGAAAAGATTTACAAAAACGTGAGGGGTGTACTCACTTTTGTGAGATACCGTATCAGGGGTCTAAACAGACCTCAGATGTTTCACCTTTTTCAACAGAGATAGGAGATGGATGACATAGCCCCAGATCTCCATCTCTGCAGCCTCAGCAGCACAGAATGAATGGACAGGAATACTCTGTGCAGGCCAATCATGTTCCTCCACCCCAAACTCACCCATCCACACTATATTTCCAAAAGTATTGGGCTACTCCTCCAAATCATTTGCTGAAGGGTTGTTTTTCAAGGGTTGGGCTTGGCTCCTTAGTTCCAGTGAAGGGAACTCTTAAGGCGTCAGCATACCAAGACATTTTGGACAATTTCATGCTCCCAACTTTTTGGGAACAGTTTGGGGACGGCCCCTTCCTGTTCCAACATGACTGCACAAAGCAAGGTCCATAAAGACATGAATGAGCGAGATTGGGGTGGAGGAACTTGACTGGCCTGCACAGAGTCCTGATCTCAACCTGATAGGACACCTTTGGGATGAATTAAAGCAGAGACTGCCAGCCAGGCTTTTTTGTCCAACAGCAGTGTTTGACCTCACAAATGCACTTCTGGAAGAATGGTCAAACATTCCCATAGACACACTCCTAAACCTTACAAACTATACAAACGATAGGCTGCGCTGCTAATAAATGAACGTGATCATAATAAATTGATATGTCCACCCCTGTAACACTCAGGCGTAAATAAAATACAAATGAATAAGAGATAAATATTAGTTACTAGGAAACTTAAATCACACAAATTAAAACATTAAATGATGGTGAATAGGAATTCAGTAACCAGAGAAATTATAATGACTCCATATAATCAGGAAAAGAGTCCTTGTAGGTATAAAAACTTTTCTGATAAAGGGAGAAAGACACCTTCCTTCAAGTGGTTTGAGGCATGCAAAGATTATCTCCCTAGGGAGCGTGATGTTATAGGGAGTTCCTCCACCTCAAATAAATCAGCCCCTTACCGGATCCATAGATCTCCTGTCACAGAGATCATGCACGCAAGTGGCTGCGTCCCCCAGCCACTGGGTCTCTGTTAGGATGTATATCACAGGTCACCGCTCCAGGAAATCAACTCAGTAGAGGTGTTACCGCTCCCATTCCACAGATAAATAAGAAAAGAAAATGCTCCATAGCGTGATACAGTAAAACGTTTTATTAAATTAAAATTAAGAAATGCACTTACAGTACAGTGTGTGCAGGTAAAAGATCGCCTCTAAAATCAATATGCGCCGGCCGGCTCTCAGCTGCTGCCCGTTCCTTCCGGGATCAGCGTGGTGTGGTGGTGACGTCAGCACGCCACTCCTTCCTACGCCGTTTCGACAAATCTGTCGTCTTCCTGGGGTACGGGCGGCGTGCTGACACACCACCTATATGGGTATAATCACTAACAAGGGAACGCCCCCCCCTCTGAGATCAAGGCGTCCGAGGCCACCGCCGCCATTCTTGAATTGGGCAGCCGGGACCTGTGTGTCATTGATTAGAATGTTATTTATGCCAGGGCAGGAAAAATGTCCGTCTGGTGAACCTATTCAATACATTGTTGCCAACAGCATACAGACCATATTGATATCCTGGATACTAGTAGAGCTGAAAGACTCAGATCGGAATATACCACATCTGAGACTAATTAATAGCATAAAAAAACTTTAAAATATAAGACGTGAGCATCAGATCTAAAGCGTATAGGGGTACCCTAGTGGCCTAATGTTGCATTTTTGCTCACATTAAAAAATCTAATAATTTAACCCTTTGAGCTCAAAAATCCTCACATAGAGTAACCCAATTCCATAGGATATAAGACAGTGTAGATACGGGGGTCACACCATCCCTGCTGCTATTTCACAGTGAACTGCTGTAAATCCGTGCAAGGCATATAGAGTAAGATTTAAAGAAAAAATATTACTCAAATACCTTTGGAACCTAAATGTAAATAGATGTATGAAAAAATATATAAATTTTTTTTTTTTATATTATTTTTATTTTTTTATTTTATTACATTAAAATTGGTAATCGAAAAAATTCCCTTTAAATATAAAAACTCACTTCATCGAGTCTAAATACGTGCAGAGAGCATTGGTTATCCACACTGACCAAAGCATGTACTGATGAATTGCTACATTGGTCACATTCTTTAAGAATCGTGCCTCTTGAAAAAAAGAGTATTATTTAACCTCCCTATTCAATAGGTGGACTAGATCTCCTGGTGGGGTACAACCCATACACCTTATTCCCTGGTGAGCTAATACACCAATAGGGATATTGGAAATATCCAATCAATGTGTTGGTTATTTAACAGGCTAAAAAAACTAAATGTCCATCCAGGGCTGAGAATATGGGGAGGGTTAGCCCATACATTGTCCACCCACCTCCGGATACCTTGATCTCAGAACAAGGCCCTAAACTTAAATATCTAACCATTATCGATGAAAGCGTTTACATCGGTATCGATGTTTAAACCATGGGGGGTGTAACACCGGACGCCATGGATCCAAGCCATTTCCAATCTGGACAGTTCCCTGACCAAGGTTCCACCCCTCCAGTGAGCACGGTACCTGTCTATCCCCAAAAATAAAGTATTAGCAGGGTTCCGATTGTGATGTAACGCATAATGTTTTGATACCGAATGGTATTGATATCCATTTTTAATATTTGCAATATGTTCTCCTAGACGGACCTGCATGGGACGTTTTGTCCGGCCTATATATTGCAACCCACATGGGCATTGCAATAAATACACCATCCCTTTTGTACTACATGTGACAAAAGGCTCTATTCTATGGACCCTGGATGTACTGAAGGATGTAAAGGACTCTGTTTTCCTCTGTTTACTCTTATTAAGTGAGCAAATCTGGCACCTTCGACATTGATGGTAACCAGATAAGTTCTGGAAAAAGGATATCTTTTGGGTAGGCGGGTCCACTACATTAGGGGCAACTCTGTCCCGTAACGAGGGGGCCCCCCTAAATACAATTTGCGGTTTGTTGGGCAAAATTGTTTTGATAACCCTATCGTTTTCTAAGAGGTGCCAGTGTTTTCGCAAGATCTTTGTGATCTGGTAATGTTGTGTGGAAAAACCCGTAATCAACGGTAATGATGGCCCCCCTGAGTTATCCTCCAATCTCTTGGATATGATATCGGCCTGTATCCTGTAGTCCCTGATGTCAGTGCAATTACGCCTCATTCTAGTGAACTGGCTTTTAGGAATGGATTTAAGCCATGGATCGTGGTGGCAACTCCCGATGGGAATGAAGGAGTTCCGATCCGTTCTCTTAAAAAAAGAAATTGTTTTAAACATACCTCCTTCTTTAGAGATAGTGAGATCAAGGAAATTGATCCTCTCATAGCTGTTTTCATGGACAAACCTTATCCCCCTATTGTTATCATTAATTGAGGAAAAGAAATTTTCAAGTTGGGAGATGGACCCGTCCCATAGGAGGAGGACATCATCTATATACCTGGCCCAAAACTTGAGATAAGGGCTCCGGTCCTTATAGATGACGTCCTAATCCCACTTGGCCATAAATAGGTTGGCTAAACTAGGGGCATATTTTGCCCCCATGGCTACGCCACGTTGTTGTCGATAGAATTGATGGCTAAACCAAAAATAATAATGGCCAGCTGCGTATTCAAGTAAATCAACAATATATGCCTGTTGTTGTTCATGTAGGGTGGAGAATTTTTCACATAGTATTCCACCGCGGCCACTCCCATATGATGAGGGATAATGGTGCATAGGGATGTGACATCCGCAGTCACCAATAGTGTCCGATCATTGGGCCTCTGTTCAGACAATAAGTTAATTATATGTCGTGTGTCTTTCACATATGAGGGCATTTTATGCAACAGTGGTTGGAGGAAATGGTCTATATACTTGCCCACCTGGGACGTAATGGAATCAATCCCACTCCTAAACCTTGTGGACGGCCTTCCCAGAAGAGTTGAAGCTGTTATAGCTGCAAAGGGTGGGCCAACTCAATATTGAACCCTACGGACTAAGACTGGGATGCCATTAAAGTTCATGTGCGTGTAAAGGCAGGCGTCCCAATACTTATGACAACATAGTGTATATATTTGTTTTTAAATAAACATAATATACAACAACGGATTCCCAGAGTACTAGGAGTTACCTAAAGAGACAGCACAGCAGTTGCTGTCTCTTCAAAGGCTGGAGATCATTGCTACAGCACATCTCCCGTCCCACTGGCTGAACCAGCTTTCAGGGGTGAAATTCATCAGAACTATGGGAGCTCATTTCCTACTTGCTCAACCAAATGAGACATTCTTACCAAAGTCCTCCTCACATACAAGAGAAAGGCGCTTAGAGGCAAGCTGACATCAATAAAGCTAAGGAGATCTGTAGACTTTCTGAAATGATAAGGGGGTTAGCTCACATGGCCATTTGAGGTACCAAAAGTGGAGTTTCCTTTTATCTGCAGCGTTCTATGAATCCTGCAATGTTCCGTAGCCGCTAAAAATTTATGAAGACATTTCCTTGGATGTCACGCTAACTTCATCTCCGACCACTGTGCAGAGCGCTTTTATCTCCCGCCGTTGGTGGATATGACTTAATAACCAATATGATAAAATGCGTAGAATCATCTCTTTGATTACTTTGACATGACGAGACAGATGGGGAGTCTGGAGACTGTCAGACTCTGATGCTTCCTTTAATCCAAATGTTATTTTTTAGTCTGTGTTACTTGGAAACATTACATGACCTTTCAGCAGATGTAAGCATGCACGTTGACTCTTCATTTGCCGGAGGGGACACGCGGTACTTCCCGAGGCAGCTTGGGGGTGGCGTAGTCCGCTGCTTGGCTAGTGAGCCTCTTTGAAGTTCATCTGAGCTACAGTGACATGGAGTAAACCTATAGACCGGGTGGGTGGGTGCTCTATCTGGTTCTACAGAGGATGAAGGTCTTTGTGTATTTCGTGTTAGTAGATGTAAACCTGATCACTAAGGGCTCAGTTAGACTTGCTTCAAAATGCGGCATTGGGCACGCAGAATGCCAGTCAAAGCTCTTGTCACTAAATAAAATGGTTTCCTTACAGGCCTGGTCACACTTTTGTGTTTGCTTTGCTTCAAAAGTTATACCCCATGTTGCTTTCTTGGTGCTTCAAAGTGTCTCCAAAGCCTCCATAGAAGTCTATGACAATGCTCGCTAACAGCCCCTACAGCTTTTGAGAAGCTTTTATTCAGCTTTGGCTTTGCTTTGTTTTGAAGGTATTGCAGGTATGAGATATCCCAGGATGCACTGGGAAACCAACAAACCAACCGGAAAGACTTCATTAGCAGTCACTTCCGGTTCTGTTATGTGTATAAATTCTGGGAGTGTCTGGTTCAGATGTCACATCTGGTGTGCAGCATGGAGCAGCAGGAAGGTAAGCGGGGTCCAGACTGGGGTGGAGAAACTAGCAGATGGCTCACATGGTGTCCAACATGAAAACGCTATAAAGGGGACTGGAAGATGAAAACTGAGTGGCACAGGATCTGCAGAGCTGGGGAACCCGAGCAGGAGTGTGCAGTATGGGAACAATATAGCGTGAGGTGAGTTGGGACCAGAGAGAAAGGAGGATCAGGAAACCAGAGGAACAGCAAAGCTTGGGGTTACTAATGAGTGGAGGATCAGAAATGCTGGGGATACTACTGAATGGGGGGGGATCAGCAGAGCTGGGAGTTACTACTGAGTGGGGGATCAGAAATGCTGGGGATACTACTGAATGGGGGGGGATCAGCAGAGCTGGGAGTTACTACTGAGCGAGGGATCAGAACAGATGGGGATTATTAATGAGTGGGGGATCAGCAGAGCTGGGAGTACTACTGAGCAGGGGATCAGAAGAGCTGGGGGGTACTAATGAGTCTGGGAGTAGCAGAACTGGGAGTACTACTGAGCGGGGGATCAGCAGAGCTAAGGGTTACTACTGAGTGGGGGATCAGCAGAGCTGGGAGTACTACTGAGCAGGGGATCAGAAGAGCTGGGGGGGTACTAATGAGTCTGGGAGTAGCAGAACTGGGAGAACTACTGAGCGGGGGATCAGAAGAGCTGGGGGGTACTAATGAGTGGGGGAATAGCAGAACTGGGAGTACTACTGAGTGGGGGATCAGCAGAGCTAAGGGTTACTACTGATTGGGGGGTCAGCAAAGCTGGGGTACTACTAAGCAGGAGATCAGAAGAGCTAGGGGTTACTAATGAGTGGGGGATCAGCAGAGCTGGGGGTACTAGTGAGTGGGGGATCAGAAGAGCTGGGGGTATTAGTGAGTGGGGGATCAGAAGAGCTGGGGGTACTAGTGAGTGGGGGATCAGAAGAGCTGGGAGTTACTACTGAGTAGGGGATCAGCAAAACGTGGGGGTACTACTGAGCAGGGGAACTGCTGAACAAGGGTACTAATAAGCTGCAGATCGGCTGAACGGGGATACTAATGAGCTGGGGATCTGTTGAACAAAGGTACTTCTAAGCTGGGGATCTGTTAAAAAGGGGTACTAATGAGCTGGGGATCTGCAGAATGGTGGTACTACTGCGACGGGGTTCTGCTGGGCCCCTTTAAAACAAATAGAAAATCAACACAAACAGGGCAGTTGCCACGCTTCATTAAAGCATCACAGAAGCATCAAAAACACACAAAAAATGCAGGTTGAAATGATAGGCGATTGAACGTCTGTTGAAGTCGAAGCAAGTGTAAATGAGCCTCAAAACTGCATATAGGCTATAGCATGTTAGTATCATTTCAAAAATAATTTTCAACCCTGCCATGAAGGTCCCACTGCAAGCACTACCTGTAACAGGGTGACAACGCTCTTTTCCTGTCTCCCATACAAGCTACTGTGTTGTCACCCAGTCACAAGAACTTCCAATGGGGACTACAGATGGCTGTTTCAACACACATTTACAAAAGGATGTCCACCAGGAGACCTGAGAAATGCCATTCAGCCATTGTTAGAGTGTATGTGGACAGAGTCTGCAGGAGAGCAGCAACACTGAGATGCAACAAAGTATAAAAAAATGGCAATTGTTTATGGTAAATAGATTTCAATTCAAGCTCCATGCACACTTCTTGAAACACGGGACCAGAAAATGTGAACCACTCTTACATAAAGCAAACTAGCAACATTTTTTTTTTTTTTTTTTGAAAATCAGTTTTTTCGAAAGCAAACTGAAGATAGAAATGGAAAGAGAATGTTTAATGGCACTAGATATGAGTGTCTTTTATGTAAGAATGATACATTTTCCATTGATGTTTTCTGAACAATTATCAATCATTTGGTTTGATGGACTAATAGTACCAGCTCTCAATAGTACCAACCTCTTAAAAGGCCTGTCAATCAGCCATTGTTGCCCTCAATTCTTGTAGGGGCTTTTCAAAAGTGAACCTGTCATGATGAAAATATGGGAGTTGTTCCTGTCTTTCTGAAAATACTAGTTGTAGCTGCGGTTTTAAGTTGCTGACCTTGAACATGTTTGCAGATGAGAAAAGTCAGAGAAAGGTTGAAATTCCATGACTGCATATTTGTTCCAGCTCAGCGACTAGCAGCACATTATAACACATACACTATATACCCGAGTGTTTTATCGCATTACACAAATGATTACTGTTAGCTAACACGAGACCACTAGGTTATCCGGACCACCAAATTTTTATTACCCTCAGACCATCCTGACTCCCAGACCTTCCAGACCACATACATTTCATACCACCAGATCTTTCAGACCACCAGACCTTTCAGACCTAGATCACTACACCTTTCAAGCCCCCAGACCAGCAGACCTTGCAGACCTTCAGACTAACAGATTGTTCAGACCATGAGACCTTTATCATCAGATCTTTCAGACCACCAGACATTTCAATGCACCAGAATTCCTAGACCACCAGACCTTTCAAACAAATAGACCTTACAGATCACCAGACCTTTCAGACCACCCAATCTTTCAGATCACCAGACCTCCCAGAGGACCAGACCCTTGAGGCCACCAGACCTTCCAAACCCTCACACCTTCCAGATCACCAGACCTTCAAGACTACCAGACCTTTCAGACTACCAGAGCTTTCCAACCACTAGACCCTTCAAACCACCAAACCTCCCATTTCAAACCACCAGACTTCCTAGAACACTAGCCTTTTCAAACCACCAGACCTTTCAGACCACAAGACCTTTCAAATCACCAGACCTTTCATAGCACCATACATTCCAAACCCCCTCACCTTCCAGATCACCAGAGCTTTCAAACCACCAAACCTCCCATTTCAAACCACCAGACTTCCTAGAACACTAGCCTTTTCAAACCACCAGACCTTTCAGACCACAAGACCTTTCAAATCACCAGACCTTTCATAGCACCATACATTCCAAACCCCCTCACCTTCCAGATCACCAGAGCTTTCAGACCACCAAACCTCCCATTTCAAACCACCAGACCTTCCAGATCACCAGACCTTTCAGATCTCCAGACCTTTCAAACCACCAGACCTTTGAGGCCCCCAGACCTTCCAAACCCCCACACCTTCCAGATCACCAGGCTTTTAAGACTACCAGACCTTCCAGATCACCAGACCTTCCAGAGAATCCAGACCTTCCAGATCATTCCAGACCACCAGACTTTTCCGACCACTAAACCTTTCAGACCCCCAAACCTCCCATTTAAAACCACCAGACTTCCTAGAACACTAGCCTTTTCAAACAACCAGAACTTTCAGACCACAAGACCTTTCAAATCGCCAGACCTTTCAGACCACCATACATTCCAAACCACTTCACCTTCCAGATGACCACACCTTCCAGATCGCCAGACCTTTCTGACCAGCAGACCTTTTAGATCACCTTTTAAACCACCACACCTTCCAGATCACCAGACCTTTCGGACTATGAGACCTTCCAAAGCCCCACATATTTCATATCACCAGACTAATATTCCTTTTAGACTTCCAGACCTTCCAGACCACTAGACCTTTTAGTCCACAAGACCATACAGATCACAAGACCTTTCATACCACCAGACCTTTCCAACCACCTGGTTGAACTGAATGAACTGGTGTCTTTTTTTTCAACTAGACTAACTATGTAACTATGTAACCAGACCTTTCAAACCACCAGACCTTTCAAACCTGAAAACCTTTCAGACCACCAAACCTTTAAGACCATCAGATCTTTCAAACCATGTAGCAGGATATGTGATGCACTGGGCTTTAACTCAGCCCCCTCAGCAGTGATGGGCACAAAAAAAATGTAAGTGGTCATATAATATTATATCTTTTACACATTAAAGATTAAAAAAAAATATTTATCTGTGTATCTATGTATTTAAAGTGTTTACTCTGTAAACCAATCAATAGTTGTGTGCCCTAACCTTTCAAGGTGGGACGCTATCTGTGGTTTACGACGGAACATACAATATAGTAACCTGGAATTCACACGTAAGGTTAAGAGGTCAAACAATGAGTTGTATTGGAGATAGTACGTGCCACTCTCATCACTGACATCAGCATCAATCAATGCCTTTGCCCTTTCACAATGTCAGAGTTCCCATTTCTATCACTGTATAGACAAATCTAATATTAATCTCTGTTCACGTCGTAAATGTGACTCGTCCTGCCAACCAGGAAAGCAGGCAATCCGAGGGGATCTTCTGTCAAGCATGAAATTTGTGTAATTAAAGGGGATTTTATATTTTTATTTTTGCTTTTTCATTCTATTTTATTGTCATCAGTGGACCCCTAGAAATCAAACATTCATCAACACATCATACAAATGTGAACAAACACAACTTAAAACAGTTCCTAACCTGTGTACATGGGTTGACCTGCATAAAAAAACACATCGCTTCACCCTCAAGAGGAAGAATCTTCCAATAGGAACATGTGATATAGCAGCAGAAATATGGAGCAGCAACAATATTTTTAAACTGAACTCCAAGCAGATATAAAAAACACCATCTCATCCAGTCATGTAATCTCTGTACGTACATTACTACTGGTAGCACTCTGAGCCAATCAGAATTTCTTGCTCTGTAGGGAACATGTTTAAAGTGCAACTCCTGGGTCCCCCCACCAGAGCCCCCTCTTTTTCTACTTGCCCCCATATTTTTGTATATTTATCCTATTTTGAAGCCTTCAGGTCAGTCATGTGACATGCAGGATGTATTCTCCTCTCCAATGCTGGGCGGTCCTCAATGATACCAAGAGTGCATTGACCTGATGACATCAGCATCCTTCTCTGCATCATTACACTGCAAGTGCAGGTCACCCTTAAGGGGCAGGGTGTACAGTATGTCCTCATGGGGTGTTCATGGTGCTCCATACTCACAGCATGTCCTCATGGGGGGAGGTCCATGTTGCTCGAAACTCACAGTATGTCCTCATGGGGTGTTCATGGTGCTCCACACTCACAGTATTTCCTTAATGGGGTGTTCATAGTGCTCCACACTCACAGTATGTCCTCATGAGGGGTCCATGGTGCTCCACACTCCCAGTATGTCCTCATGGGGGTACCTTTATGGTCTTTAAGCCACAATTTATTTTTGAATATCCTATAGAATGCTTACAATTGTCAGAAACCATAAATCAGACCAGGACAGAAGTGCTGTAAAAATCACACACTAGTTTAATAATAATAGTAAAAGGTAAATAGCGCAAACATAGTCAAAACATAGCCAGAGTTCGGTAACTGGAATGAATAGTCAGACAAACCAGGGATCAGCATACTTCAAGACAAGCCAGGAAATCAGGAAACCGGAGAATCAGGGTAGTGGAACTGCAAACAGGATCTGGAACCAGAAGGGATGTTAGCCAAGCAAGTCTTTTACAGGTACACAGGGAAAGTCTCTGATATGTTGACCAGGCAAAGGCAGAGATCATCTGGACTGAACAACTTAAGTAGCCAGCAGGACTGACGAGCAGGATATCATCACCAGGTGAGTCACTGTGGAAAGATTAGAGCTGGCAATCAACCGACAGCTGAGCGGCCTGCTCTGAGAAGTAAGGGCTGAGCCCAGCCCTGACAGTACCCCCTCCTCAACGACCCCTCCCCCTCGGAAGACCACCAGGTTTGAGGGGAAAATGTCTATGGAAACCATGGAGGAGGACAGGGTCATGTACGTCCGAGGATGAGACCCAAGAGCGTTCCTCTGGACCGTACCCTTTCCAATGAACCAGGTACTGTATGCGCCCACGAAACCTACGGGAGTCAACAATGGACTGTACTTCATACTCCTCATGTTTCTCAACCTGCACTGGGTGAGGATGTGGCACTGAGGTGGGGAAGCGATTGCAGACCAAAGGTTTTAATAAAGGAGGTATAAAATACATTTGAGATACTCATATTCGAAGGAAGGTCTAAAGCGTAAGCCACTGGGTTAATGCTGCGGAGAATACAGAAAGGCAACATAGGTGCCAACTTCAGTGAGGGAACACCGAGTTCTGAATTCCATGGACAGGTGGGTCCAAGGCCTCCCTCCATTGGGTATGGGTTGTAGGAGGCCCACTGGAAGATATTGTGGTGTCTTACGCTGTGTACACACGGAACAAGCAGCTACGAAGGCGGCTACATCAGCACGTAGACTAGGCCACCAGAATTGTTGAGAAATGGCCCAAAAGAGGGTGACCAGCAGCCTTGGGAGAATGGTAAGCCTGGAGCACAGCAGTATGGAGACTCTCGGGGACAAAGCAGCGGTCACAAGGTTTCTCAGGAGGAGCATGGATCTGAGCGGCAAGAATCTTTTCACCCAAAAGGAGACGTGAGACTGGTGCGAACCGTAGCCAAAATACGATCAGTAGGAATTACTGGAACAGGAACCGATTCTAACTTGGAAGTAGAAAATTGTTGCGACAAAGCATCAGTCCTTACATTCTTAGTACCGGGTAAGAATGAGACTATGTAATTGAAGCTTGACAAGAAAAAAGCCCATCGCACCCTTCTGGGAGAGAGTCGTTTAGCCTCAGACAAGAATGTGGGATTCTTATGGTCAGTAAGAATGAGAACCGGCACAGTGGTACCTTCGAGGAGAAGGTCAAGGACATCTCCACGTATTCTTAGAAGGTCCTGTCCGTACCCGAGCCCAGGCCCAAGGTCACCCACCCTCCCCCAGACTAGGGATCTCCCTCCAAGGCTACCGACAGCCTAACACTCCATCTCCAGCTTCCTTACGAACAACCCTCCCCCACTGGGCTGACCCTAGGAATCCAAGTTGGGGATTGGTCAAGACTCCTTAGATCATCCTCATGCCTCCCTCCCTCCCTCCCTCCCTTCCCCTTCTAAATAACCATTTATATACTATTGTGAACTTCCTCCAAAACAATCAGAGATTGTGGACTCGGTGACTCATTGTGCATGTAATACCATGCGTATCCAGCACATTAACTAAATGCATCAAGGATATATACTGTTTTAGATCTTTGCGCCTTTTACTTGTATTACATTCTGGAAAGAGGTGGGAGGTCTTAAATAATGTTGCTTGTGAATCTCCAGCTCTACACTGGCATACCTTCCAAGAGAGATGGGAATGAGGGACACCTATCAGAAAAAGTATGCAGGCATAGGACACACCCCTTGCCATGCCCCCTTAAAGAAGAATTGTTAAAAAAAAAAAAAAAAAAAAAAAAACAACAACCACAAGATTGGTTGAACCCACAAGGGCTTTTTTTACCACTACTATTCCTTTATATTGGCTTTTGGAATTTACAAATGCAGCAATTTAGAAATCAGATGAAAGGTTTAGTGCCGGAAAACACTTTTTGATAGATAAAAAGTGCATTTTATATACATCTATACGGATCAGACCAAAAATGAAGGACAAATGAGGAGGTATGAGGGACAGAGGGACATTGCTGCAAATCAGGGACAGTCCCTCCAAATCAGGGACAGTTGGGAGCTATGCAAAGGGACTCCCAACCCAGATCAAAACAAAGAGGCCTCTGACAAAAAAACATATTTACTATCTAGCAACCTAGAGGGTGCTACACATATAAATATATACTGCATATATATATTATACACACACACACACACATATTTATATTCATCTTCTCTCTCTAGTTAGGGTTGCCCCATACAGCATAGGTCCCAACTGTCCCGGATTTTGAGGGACTGTCCCTGATTTGGAACAAAGTCCCTCTTTCCTCCTCCTTTGTCCCTCATTTTGGTCTGATCTATAGAGTTGTATATAAAATGAACTTTTTATCTTTCAAAAAGTGTTTCCCAGTGCTAAACCTTTCATCCAAATTATAAATTGCTGCATTTGTCATTTTAACAGCCAATACTGTATAAAGTAATAGTAGCGGTAACAAAAAGCCCTTATGGGTTTAACTATTATTTTATTCTTTTGTATAATTCTCCTTTAACTGCTTCCTGACCAGCCGGCGTCATTATACTGCGGCAGGTTGGCTCCCCTGGGCAAGCCGTCGTAGCTGCACGTCGGGCTCTTTAAGACCACTAGGGGGCGCATGCGCGTGCCGCCGGGCAACGGAGCCGATGCGCGTTCGACCATCAGGCACCCGCGATTGAGAGACAGAACAGAGATCTGTCAATGTAGACAGACAGATCTCCATTCTGTCAGGGGAGAGGCGCCATATCTGTTGTTCATACTTAGTATGAACAACGATCGGTCTCCTCCCCCAGGCAATCCCACCCCCCCCACAGTTAGAAACACTCCCTAGGACACACATTTAACCCCCTGATCGCCCCCCTAGTGTTAACCCCTTCCCTGCCAATGACATTTATACAGTAATCAGTGGCTATTTTTAGCTCTGATCGCTGTATAAAATGTCAATGGTCCCCAAAAAAAAGTGTCAAAAGTGTCTGATCTGTCCGCCGCATTTACGATAAAAATCGCAGATCGCCGTCATACTAGTAAAAAAAAAAAAAAATTATTAATACAAATGCCATAAATCTATCCCCTATTTTGTAGACGCTATAACTTTTACGCAAACCAATCAATATACGCTTATTGCGATTTCTTTTTTACCAAAAATATGTAGAAGAATACATATACATATACATTTATTATAGCAAAAAGTAAAATATATTGGTTTTTTTCAAAATTGTCGCTCTTTGAATTTTTTTTTAATAAATTTGGGGATGTTTATTGTAGCAAAAAGTAAAAAAAGTTTTTTTTTTTTCAAAATTGTCACTCCTTTTTTGTTAAATAAAATAAAAAACGCAGAGGTGATCAAATACCACCGAAAGAAAGCTCTATTTGTGTTGAAAAAAATGATAAAAATTTAATTTGGGTACAGCGTCGCATGACCGTGCAATTGTCAGTTAAAGAGACGCAGTGCCAAATCGCAAAAAATGGTCTGGTCATTAAGGGGCCAAATCTTCCGGGGCTGAAGTGGTTAAGGGGGCGTGGCAAGGGGGGGTGTGTCCCAAGCCTACATACTCTTGCTAGTAGGTGTCCCTTATTCCCATCTCAAAAAGTTGGGAGGTGTGCATACAGAGTTCAGGAGGGGTTGTGTTTTATAACAATTATTGTTCTTGCAGCACATTACTCCTATTGATTATTTGTTGCAGTATATTTCTCATACAATTTATTCATTACAGCCTATTGCTTCTTTGTTTGCCTTTTTGCAATGTATGTCTTGCTATCTCAAACCCATTGCTGTGTCATTCCTGGTGTCTGTGCACCTTGAGCCTTTGGGGTCTGTATACAGCTACCAGCAATAAGCGTTCCCTGCCCTGCCAGGTGTGTCAGCGTGTGTGGCGCAGACTACAGAGTCGTGGGCTTAGGAACAGGGAACCCGACGAATCAAGCGGCTCCTTCGGGGGTAAGCGCTACAACTGTATTTAATAGGAAAAAAAAAAAAAGTTTGTTTTAAATACCAAACTGTCCAACATGGTGAGTAAATGTAAATCAGAAGTAATAAATGCTGCTCTGTTTTGTCTGCGGTTATATTATAAAGGAAATGTTCATCGTGCCGCATCCAGCCTGAAAACAACCGTCACGTTTCATGCAGCGCAGAGATGCAGGATGGAAATCGAAGGCCGCACGGCGCTGAAGCAAAGGCTTCTGATCTCTCCATCAATAAACGCCCCGCAGCCCATCGCAGATGATGGCGTCACTCTGCAAGCTTGTGGTTGGAGCAGGGGAGATATGACCACCATGGCGTGACCCCCGCACCAATCTGTAAAGGGTTAGGAAGATGACGCGTGAAAGTTAAAGCTGAACTCCGGGCACAAAAACCTTATTTAAATATGTTCCTCATTAGCCACAGAGGATACACAGTAAATCCATTTTATGTGCACCAAGGCCTTTGCAAACCCAGATATTACATTGTAAAAGTAGCAGTTGACATCGTCACTGGGCTATACACAGCTTGTGCAAAGAACAGTGCTGTAGGAAGGACCTAGCAGGTTACACCCACTAGAAAACTAAAGGAGGGGGCGGAGACAAGACCAGTCACCCTGCACAAGGAGAGCAGATCCATGGGAAGGGGCCAACAGGCTCCACCCACTATAAGTTGCCTGCAGAAAACAAGAGGAGGGGGCGGAGACAAGACCAGTCACCCTGCACAAGGAGAGAGAGCAGACCTGTGGGAGGGGACCCAGCAAGCTCCACCTACTACAGGCTACCTTCAGAAACTACAGGAGGGGGCGGAGACAAAACCAGTCACCCTGCACAAGGAAAGAGAGCAGAGCTGTGGGAGGGGTCCAGCAAGCTCCACCTACTACAGGCTGCCTGCAGAAAACTACAGCAGGGGGCGGAGACAAGACCAGTCACCCTGCACAAGGAGAGAGAGCAGCAGTGAGCGGTCTTTACTAAAGGCCAATATAATAGACACAAATAAACACAGCTGTTTTCACTAATTAATTCTCACCAAGTTAAATACATTTATTTTAAATGACATTAATTCATTTCAATAAATTAAATATAAATTAACCACTTCAATACCCGCATATTGTCATATGACGTGCGCTGGTGGGATCTCCCATCCTGGGTGGGAGTCATATGACGTCCTCAGCTTCCCGGCGGTATGGGGGGGGGCCCGCCGCGTGTCCGGTGGCTGCGATGTCCGCCAGGCACCCGCGATTGCTGGTGAAAGAGCAGGGGAGAGGAGAGGAGACAGATTGTGTGTTCCTAGTATATAAGAACACTGGTCGGTCTCCTCCCCATGTCAGTCCCAGCCCCCCCCAGTTATAACCACTCCCTAGGTAACACATTTAACCCCTTGATCGCCCCCTAGTGTTAACTCCTTCCCTGTCAGTGACATTTACACAGTAATCAGTGCATATTTATAGCACTGATTGCTGTATAAATATCAATGGTCCCAAAATAGTGTCAAAAGTGTCCGATGTGTCCGCTGCAATGTCACAGTCAAGATAAAAAAAAAAAAAAACGCAGATCACAGACCATTATTAGTAAAAAAAAAAAAAATATAATAAAAATGCCATAAATCTATCCCCTATTTTGTAGAAGCTATAAAACTTTTGCGCAAACCAATCAATATACGCTTATTGCGATTTTTTTAATCAAAAATTTGTAGAAGAATACATATCGGCCTAAACTGGAGGAAAAAATTATTATTATTTTTTTTAAATTTGGGATATTATAGCAAAAAGTAAAAAATATTGTATTTTTTTTTTTAAATTGTCGCTCTTTTTTTTATAGCGCAAAAAATAAAAACCTCAGAGGTGATCAAATACCACCGAAAGAAAGCTCTATTTGTGGGAAAAAAAATGAGAAAAATTTAATTTGGGTATAGTGTTGCATGAACACGCAATTGTCATTCAAAATGTTACAGCACTGAAAGCTGAAAATTGGCCTGGGCAGGAAGGGGGTGAAAATGCCCTGTATTGAAGTGGTTAAATAAATAATAATAATTAACTAAAAAATAAAATAAATAAAAATTAAATCTAATTTAAATTAAAATTTAAACTAACTGATTAAAATCAGTTTTCACAACAAAAGTCACAGGCTGGGGGAGGGCCAAGACCTGTAATTGTTACCTAACTGCAGCCGAGAAAATCACATCTCCTGCCAGCACAAATCTCTTCAGTCCCCCTTCCCAGCACAAATCTTCCCCCTAAATCCCCTTTCTAGTACAAATCTTCCCTCCCAGCACAAATCTCCCGTCCTAGCACAAATCCTCCCCACAAATCCCTCTCCTAGTACAATTCCTCTCACTATTTCTAGTACAAATCTCCCCCCTCCAACTTTTCCATCCTTCCAGCACAAATCCTTTTACCTCCCGAATAGCCCCCCCAGCACAAATCCTCTATCCAGGCAGTCATCTGCTGCAGAGGGAGGGAACGTGGAGCTAGAGACCCACGGCGTCCCGCTGTGGAGTCAAGTACCAGAACTTGTTCAGACACTGGGCTCTGGGGCACAACCTGGTTCCACGGGATGGAATTTTGTTGAAATCCTGGGACAGTCCCATGGAATCTGGGATGGTTGGGAGGTAGGATTTTGCATCCCTAAGAAATCTGCACCCTGTGGACCCACCCGTGCTACACCACTGCACACCGGTAGCATCAACACCTTCACCCAATCACCATGGAAGGTGTAGATGTTGATTGTCCAAGAACAGGATGGGAGGTGTGAAAGTTCTAGGTGAATCATCGCAATAATCTTTCCAGTCACGTGGCTAAAGGTGTGAATTTTTGTCAAGACGCTGGGGTAAAGATGTTAAATGCCATATAATATGTAAGAGAGGTGTGGGACAACCTCTGAATCTAGTCATAGGCGTTGATGGCTTTTTCTGGAGCTAAGGTGGTGGGGTCAGGAGATAATGAAGAATTGGTATTGCATGGGGTGGACTTGTAGCATGCAGCTCTGATGACCTCAGTGGTAGGTCAGTGAGTAAAAACAAGTGGCCTGATGATAGATGGGCAACACACACTGGGAAGATGTACAAGATATATCCGTTCAGTCATATTCGTCCTTTAGCAATCCTATGGGACAGAATTTTTTAAAGGTACATCACCAGGCCTCTCCTCAACCCTCCCCAATTATTCAGGCTTGGGACTGACATGCAGAATGTAATAGCCCCATGGTCTCCAAACTACGGCCCTTTGCTTGTTTTTATCCAGCCCTTGGGGCACCATTTCATTCCGTGATACAAACAATGGAGCATAATTCCTCCCAATGACACCAACGATGGGACACAATTCCTCCCAATGACACCAACAATGGGACACAATTCCTCCCAATGACAACAACGATGGGGCACAATTCCTCCCAATGACACCACGATGGGGCATAATTCCTCCCAATGACACCAACGATGGGGCATAATTCCTCCCACTGACATCAATGTTGGGGTATTGTTTTTTTTTTCCCACTGAAGTTGGGACCTTTTTTACTCCCAACGGCCCCCCTAGCAGTTTAGAAAGTTTGGAGACCCCCGTAATAGCTTTTTTGTACACACTTACTGGGGCCAATTTAGACGGAAGCCAATTATCATACCAGCAAGTCTTTAGAGCATGGGAGATGATGGAGGACTTCCCATGCAAACGCAAAGAGAACATGCAAACTCCATGCAGATACTGTCCTGGCTGAGTTTGGAGTCAACCCCAGTAGGAATATAAGATAATAAATAAGAAAGAGGTAAGGAAGGTCATATGATAGGGGGATGGGGAAGTGGACTTGGGCATGGGGCCAGGGGTGGATGCATGCCAACTAAAGTCCTTACAAAGTTATTTTTACAATTTCATATGAGAGGGATTATTATAGACACAGGATTGATGGGGATGTTCTCTTAATATTATGTGTCTGCTTATGAAGGCTGCACTGGGTGGGCCATGGAGGTCTTATCTCCAGATACGTTCTATATTTCTGTGATATAAAATGATGAAAACTGGATGAGTTATCCACCAGCATTTTCCATCCTCAGCCAATTCCAAGTTTCCATCTTGTATAGATTGTGTAAGACGATTATAAAAGGATTGCTTCTCTAAACAAGTCCATATGTTTCACATCCATTCATCACACAGACTCACTCCTGGCTGGAGCTCCATTGTGGGCACATTGACAAGGTGAATCACATAGGGCCAATCTACGGAGACCTCTACTAGGGTAGGTGATCGTAAAAACAAATCCCCCTTATAATACTAGTTAGACTGGCCAGTGAATTTCACCATTTCGTTATTTCTTACTTCAGTAAGAAGAGCAATTGAAGTAGATGTTGCGGTCTCGTGCCTTTCTTCTTATATCTTTACATTGTGACAGTGCAAGGCCCTGCCACGGTGAAAATGTAGGTGAAAAGGACACAGGATGCACATTTAATCCAGACTGTAGTTTCTGAGCGGAGAAAGCTGTGTTTTTGATTTTTTTTCTGGATTCTGTAGTCCCGTGTTGGGGTCTGGAGCTTGAAGGGTCCAAAGTGTCTTGGGTTGGACGGAACCTTTAATCCTGTGTCCAGATTTTACTTGATGCCTGCAGCCTGTGTGAGTACAATGATGTGCAGGGTTGCTATATACTCAAGCTTGGAGATAGCTCAAGGCTCCTAGTCTATAGACAGGAGGTCAATAAATTTGCAATTCCTGCATGCGACTTACGGGCTACACTCAGACTGAGATTATATCTACTTTTTTCACCATTTATAGATAATTTTGATTGATTGTTTTTAATAATGTATTCACTGTTTATGTACTTATTGTATTCATAATTTTCAATTTTAGTACTGTTCAAATTCACTTGTGTATACTGCACTAGGCACATTATTCATTAGCACTACACTTTTGTTAAATTTATTTCTAAATACCATTATTTCCATATGTGGTGTGTTAGCTGCTGTTGTTGGAGCAGCGCAGAATTAATTGGTTTCTATAGACAGGAGGTCTCAAGGTCTCAACCAGGGCTCAGAGGAGCCCCAGCCCAGGAGTCAAGAGACACGTGGACTCAACCAAGGGTCAGAGGAGCCCCAACCAGGAGTCAAGAGACACGAGGTCTCAACCAGGGCTCAGAGGAGCCCCAGCCAGGAGACAGAAGGTCTTGTCCCAGGAGTCAGGTGGGCTCCTATCAGGGTGTCAGGGGAACCCCTATCCAGAGGCCAGGAGGTGGCCGTGCAGCAGGGCGCTGAGACTAAAGGTAAGCAATCCAAGTGAACAAGGAGAGCTGGGCAACATAGTCAGAGGGACTGGTAAAAAAAAAGAGCACCAGTGCTGCTGACAAGGGAGCCAGGTAGCTCTGTGTTTTCAGTTGACCAATCATGTTGATGTAGCACCCTGCCAGGTTAGGTGCTAGGATAGTTATATAAGTGTTAGAATGTGTTTTTGATAGGTAAATTTAGTTGCCACACTGTAGGCAGTGTGGCTGTGATTTTGTGTGGATAAAAGCATAGTTTGGCTCACTCAGTGAGCTGTGATTGTTTAACCACTTCAATACCAGGCACTTAGACACCTTCCCGCCCAGCCCAATTTTCAGCTTTCAGCGCTGTTGCAATTTGAATGACAATTGTGCGGTCATGCTACACTATACTCAAACAAATTTTTTATCATTTTGTTCCCACAAATAGAGCTTTCTTTTGGTGGTATTTGATCACCTCTGCGGTTTTTATTTTTTGCGCAACAAATAAAAAAAAGAACGAAAATTTCGAAAAAAAAACAAGTTTTACTTTGTTTCTGTTAAATTTTTTTGTAAATAAGTACGCTTTCTCCTTCAATAATGGGCACTGATACGGCGACACAGATGGGCACTGATACGGCGGCACTGATGGGCACCGATGAGGTGGCACCAATGAGGTGGCACTGATGAGGTGGCACTAACGGGCACTGATGATGGGCACTGATAGGCGGCACTGATGGGCACTGATAGGTGGCACTGATGGGCACTGATAGGTGGCACTGGTATGCGGCACTGATGGGCACTCATAGGTGGCACCGATGGGCACACATAGGCGGCACTGATGGGCACTCGTAGGTGGCATTGATTGGTATATATGGGTGGTACTGATGGGTACGTATGTGTGGCACTGATGTGTGGCACTGATGGGCACTGATAGGTGGGCACTGATGGGCACTGATGGGCACTGACAGGTGGCACTGATGGGCAATGACAGGTGGCACAGATGGGCAATGACAGGTGGCACAGATAGAGCATTGCTGGGCAGATCTGGGCATATCATGGATATAATAGTGCCAATCAGTGCCCATTTGTGGGCACTGATTGGCACAGATTGGGCACATGTGGATGGCCATGGGGTACATACCTGGCCATCCACGTTGCCCCTTCCCTGGTGGTCCTAGTGGCATCCCTGGTAGTCCAGTGGGGTGATCTGAGGGGGGGCTGCGCTGATAAACAATCAGCGCAGACCCCCCCTGCCAGGAGAGCCGCCGATCGGCTCTCCTCCACTTGCGTCTGTCAGACGCGAGTGAGGAAGAGCCGATCAACGGCTCTTCCTATTGACAGCGTGATCAGCCGTGATTGGACACGGCTGATCACGTGGTAAAGAGCCTCCGCCGGAGGCTTTTTACCAAGATCAGTGTAGCGGTGTGTCAAACTGACACACCGCTCCACCGATCGCCGCGATGCGCGCCCCCGGGTATGACGTCCAGTCAGGATAACACAACCACTTCCAGGACGTCAATCCGCTATAGGGCGGGCGGGAAGTGGTTAATTAGGCCTTATCTGTGTGCTCAAGCAACTAGAGAAGTTTCTGGATGATAGTTGTGGAGCTATGCAGATGGCAGCATGAATATTGATACAGACCAAGCCTTGCCCAGTAGGCAAATTTTGAAGGCATGCTGGAAGACTGTATTTATTCTGGGAGCACACAAAGCTCTGGGTCTTGTCCCAGAGTGGAGGAGTCCAGCCTGAGGGGGGCACACTGCCCTCCGAGGCACAAGCTGCCATGAGGAGGCCTCAGGTGGGCCACCTGAGGGAGGAATGCGGAGACCCAGGTGCTTGGAAGAAGCTGACTGAGGGGAACTGTCTGCCATAGATCGATCTGGTATCACTGGAGGGCATCGCTTGGTAGGGGCTCCATCTGTCCTTGGGCCTTGTGAGTACAGGCATTGAAAGATCTTGGGGACCTTGTGCTTTAGCTACCCCTCTGGTTCCTTCTTATAGTCAGCTGTGGGTCTATTAAAGGGGACACTAGCTGGAGTCCTGAAGAGCTCTGTCCAGACACATTCCTACTTAAAAGAGAAGTTTAGGAAGGTTGTCCACAAAGGTTTGGAGTGTGTCTATGGGAGTGTTTGACCATTCTTCGAGAAGCACATTTGTAAGGTCAGGCGCTGAGGTGGACGAGAAAGGTTGGCTCACAGTCTGCACTCTAATTTTACCCCAAAGGTGTTCTATTGGGTTGAGGTCAGGACTGTGCAGGCCAGTCAAGTTCCTCCACCCCAAACACGCTCATTCATGTCTTTATGGATTTTGCTCTGTGCACTGGTCCAAATCATTTTGTGGAGGGGGGATTATGGTGGGTAGTTTTTCAGGGGTTGGGCTTGGCCCCTTAGTTCCAGGGAAGGGAACTCTTAAGGCGTCAGCATACCAAGACATTTTGGACAATTTCATGCTCCCAACTTTGTGGGAACAGTTTGGGGATGGCCCAACATGACTGGCACCAGTGCACAAAGCAAGGTCCATAAAGACATGGATGAGCCAGTTTTGGGTGGAGGAACTTGACTGGCCTGCACAGAGACCTGACCTCAACCCGATAGAACACCTTTGGGATGAATTAGAGCAAAGACTGAGCCAGGCCTTCTCGTCCACATCAGTGCCTGACCTCACAAATGCGCTCCTGGAAGAATGGTCAAACATTCCCATAGACACACTCCTAAACCTTGTGGACAGCCTTCCCAGAAGAGTTGAACCTGTTATAGCTGCAAAGGGTGGGCCAACTCACTATTGAACCCTACGGACTAAGACTGGGATGCCATTAAAGTTCATGTGCGTGTAAAGGCAGGTGTCCCAATACTTTTGGTTACATAGTGTACATTTTTGGGAGTTGCATTATGAAGGATAACTCCGCCTGATCCCAAGAATTAGTAAAATTCACATCTCTGTCCCTGGCCCCTGCTGCTGAACTGACGGGGGCAAGGAAATTTTAATTTAATTGGCTGATGGGATTACTGAGCGTGCAAAGATGTGAAGTCCCTTTGTGTGGGGTGGAGGGGTGGGCATGCCAGACAGGCAGTTTTGGGCCCCATGATTTCTAATGGAAGCCCTGCAGGTGAACATTACATGATTTTAACTATTAGCCAAAATTCAGGCCAGATTTTTATGAGAAAATAGTCTGACCTCAATGCTCTGTCTAATTGGGCAACTAAGTGGCAGATGAGGTTTAATGTTGATAAATGTAAAGTTCTGCACTTGGGGGCTAAGAATATGCATCATACATAATAGGGGGAGTTCAACTGGGGGAATCCATGGTGGAGAAGGATCTGGGTGTTCTGGTAGATCATAAGCTCAATAATAACATGCAATGCCAAGCTGCGGTTTCCAGAGCGAGCAAAGTCCTTTCTTGTATTAGGAGAGGTATGGACTCCAGAGAGAGAGATATCATTTTGCCCCCCTGTACAAATCATTAGTAAGACCTCATCTGGAATATGCAGTTCAGTTTTGGGCTCCGGTTCTCAAAAAGGATATCAGGGAACTGGAGAAAGTGCAGAGAAGGGCAACCAAACTGATAAGAGGCATGGAGGAGCTCAGCTATGAGGAAAGATTAGAGGAACTGAATTTATTTTCTCTTGAGAAGAGGAGATTAAGGGGGGATATGATCACCATGTATAAATACATAAGGGGTCCATATAGTGAACTTGGTGCTGAGTTATTCACTTTATGGTCATCACAGAGGACAAGGGGGCACTCTTTACTTATAGAGGAAAAAAGATTTAATGTCCAAATACGGAAAGGTTTCTTCACAGTAAGAGCTGTGAAAATGTGGAACAGACTCCCTCCAGAGGTGGTTCTGGCCAAGCTCAGTAGATTGCTTTAAAAAGGGGCTGGATTCTTTCATAAATGTACATAATATAACTGGATACCGACATTTATAGGTAAAGTGGATCCAGGGAAAATCCGATTGCCTCTCGGGGGATCAGGAAGGAATTTTTTCCCCTGCTGTAGCAAATTGGATCATGCTTTGCTGGGGTTTTTCGCCTTCCTCTGGATCAACTGTGGGTGAAGTATTGTGTATATGGTATTGTATTATTATTTTTTGGTTGAACTACATTGCCTTGCAAAAGTATTCACCCCCCTCCTTGGCATTTTTCGTGTTTTGTTGCCTCACAACCTGGAATTAACATGGATTGTTTGAGGATTTGCATCACTTAATTTACAGAACATGCCCACAACTTGGAAAATGTTTTTTTTTTTAATTGTGAAGCAAACAACAAATAGTACAAAATAACAGAAAAAGTCAATGTGCATAACTATTCACCCCCCTAAAGTCAATACTTTGTAGAGCCGACTTTTGCAGCTATCACAGCTCCAAGTTGCTTTGGATAAGTCTCTATGATCTTGCCACATCTTACCACTGGGATTTTTGCCCGTCCCTCCTTGCAAAACTGCTCCAGCTCCTTCAAGTTGGATGGTTTGCGCTTGTGAACAGCAATCTTCAAGTCTGACCACAGATTTTCTATTGGATTGAGGTCTGGGCTTAGACTAGGCCATTCCAACACATTTACATGTTTCCCCTTAAACCACTCAAGTGTTGCTTTAGCAGTGTGTTTGGGGTCATTGTCCTGCTGGAAGGTGAACCTCCATCCTAGCCTCAAATCACACACAGAGTGGTACAGGTTTTGCTCAAGAATATCCCTGTATTTAGCACCATCCATCTTTCCCTCAACTCTGACCAGTTTCCCAGTCCCGACTGATGAAAAACATCCCCATAGCATGATTCTGCCACCACCATGTTTCACAGTGGGGATGGTGTTCTTTGGGTGATGTGATGTGTTGGGTTTGCACCAGACATAGCGTTTTTCTTTGATGGCCAAAAAGTTAAATTTTAGTCTCATCAGACCAGAGCACCTTCCTCCATACATTTTGGGAGTCTCCCACATGCCTTTTCACAAACTCAAAACGTGCCATTTTGTTTTTTGCTGAAAGCAATGTCTTTCTTCTGGCCACTCTGCCATAAAGCCCAACTCTATGGAGCGTACGGCTTATTGTCGTCCTATGTACAGATACTCCAGTCTCTGCTGTGGAACTCTGCAGCTCCTCCAGGGTTACCTTAGGTCTCTGTGCTGCCTCTCTGATTAATGCCCTCCTTGCCCGGTCCGTGAGTTTTGGTGTGTGGCCGTCTCTTGGCAGGTTTGCTATTGTGCCATGTTCTTTCCATTTGGTTATGATAGATTTGATGGTGCTCCTAGGGATCATCAAAGGTTTGGATAATTTTTTTATTTATTTTTTTATAACCCAACCCTGACTTGTACTTCTCAACAACATTGTCCCTTACTTGTTTGGAGAGTTCCTTGGTCTTCATGGCAGTGTTTGGTTAGTGGTGCCTCTTGCTTAGGTGTTGCAGCCTCTGGGGCCTTTCAAAAAGGTGTGTCTATGTAATGACAGATCATGTGACACTTAGATTGCACACAGGAGGACATCATTTCACTAATTATGTGACTTCTGAAGGTAATTGGTTGCACCAGAGCTTTTTATGGGCTTCATAACAAAGGGGGTGAATACATACGCACATGTCAATTATCAGTTTTTTATTTCTGAAAAATAGTTTTATGTATATATTTTTCTAATTTTACTTCACCAACTTAGACTATTGTGTTCTGATCCATCACATTTAATTCAGATTTAAAAAAAAAACATTGAACTAAAGGATGTAATGTAACAAAATAGGTAAAAAGCCAACCCTGGGGGGGGGGGTCACTAACTTTGAGAGCCATCAGAAGATCTGGGGGAACACCTGACTTATATATCAGAGGTCACCTCTATTGATGCCCTTACCTTTGGTGTACATCACCACAAGCCTCATTGACTCATTTGGCGTATGGCCCTTGTGGGTCCAAGCATTCTGGTAAGCCTTCATGTAATTGGTGGTGGATATTCTACTCGGAACTTTCTTAGTGTAGATGGTGTTTTTTCAACCTGACTAACTACTGGAAGCAGATAAGAAGCAGTTGGCCTTCTCTCCATGCATTAGTTTACTAATTTAATTTGTTAAATGTCCAGTTGGGGGTCAGTTCCACATTAATGGATAAAGCACATGTTAAAACCACGTTACAATGTATCTACAAATCTCCATATACTTCTGGAAGTGCCATGGATACCCATCATCACACCAATAGTGCGCACTTGTATGCTTATTGTGGTGACAGGTTCTCTTTAGGTTCCCTACAGCCTGAACGCATTATCCCTCACGCCACCGCCACTGTCCACGGTCGGCCCCAGGCAAGGCGTCCGAAGCTGTGCGGCGAGGCCAGACTTCACATGTCAGCGGCGATGAGTGTCAGAGGCCTGATATCCGTTTCATTCTCCAACCTGACATAAGAATCTTATTACCCAGATCCTGGATCGGAGACGGAGGGGGAGTTCGCTGCGTGCCAGACTGTCGTGCTCTTTCAAAACGCACGGACTTCTCTTCATCATGAAAACCGACGTTTCCCAATCTTAATAAACATTAGGACAGGTGCCCGTTTTCCATTCCCATTCAGAGCATACTTCACAGCCCACGGGAATTGAGACGTTTGTTTTTGGGAAGCGGACTCGATTTCACCGACGTGTTCTTTTTTTTTTTTTTCTTTCTTTCGACTTTTTCTTTTTTTTTTTTTTTTGCCGTTTTTGGCTCTCTTCCCGCTTGGGGAGCCGCCTGTCAGAAGCGCAGAGCGTAACAACTCCATTAGAAGTCAAAACTTGACTATAGTAATTCATTAGGCGAGGTTATTTTTAGCACCGGGCGCGAAGAAGTGACGGGACGGTTCCGCTCCTCGCTTTTTCGGTTACACGAGACCCCCGCGGATTAGCGTAATGCGTGTTTGGGTTAGCTGGACCGCCAGTCAAAGTTCGTAAAGAGGGAAACGCCGTGATCTAAGCCTCCGCGCACATTTAGAGTTACAGTTGGATCTATTTATAGTCGTATATGAAAGTTGGTTTCATGTCAGTTTTGGAGGAACGTTCTGGCAAACATATGGAAGGCGGCCATAGAGCCGGGATAAAACATTTGCTGAACTCTTCTTTTATTTTCCCCCCATTTATTAGATTTTAGTTTAAATGTATTTATATTAGAACATTTTTCATGGGTACATTACCCTGGGGCGGTGTGTCTCAACTGAGGTGCCACGAGCCGGGAACCTAGTTTGCCCTGGATAAGCGTCATGAGTTGCCATGGTGTGGGCATGCCAGCCACCAGCACCATAACAACCCATGACACTGATCCAGGGCAGGGGGCTGCAGTGCCGGGACAAAGTCATCTAGGGCGAACATGCCAAATTGCACCCCTCCACCAAGATGTATGAGCATTATGTGTCAGCGAAAGTCCACCCCCCCACCCAAAAAAAATTGAGCACTAATCAGTATGCTCACCCCCTAAGCACCCAGCTCAAATCCTCTCTCTTTCTATATGCACCCAACACAAATCCCCTCCCCCCCAAAAAGAGAATCTTCCCCCTCCGAGAATAAATCCTCTACCCCTCAAATTTCCCCTCCACGCACAAATTCCCTCCCCCAATCCCCCCATCTGAGCCCCCATCAAATACCCATAATCATCCCTACTAGCACAAATCCCCCCCTCCCAAAAAATATTTCCCCTCTTTCATATTACTGTTAAAGCACAAACTCCCCATACCCCCCCCCCCCAGCATAAATTATTTTCCCCCATCCACCTTCCCAACACAAATCACCACTCCTAGCACACCTGCCCAAATTTGCCCTCCTAGAACAATTCTTGCCCCCCTGTGCTGCCCCCCCAAATTCCCCTTCTCAACACAAATCCCCCCCCCCCATCTCACACAATACCACAGTGCCCAGGGTAGCTGGCCCTCCTGCCCACCCCTTGTCCCAGCCATGGGTGGCTGTTCCAAGCATTCAGGAGAAGACAGAAGTCTGCTCCTCCTGATCTCCTCCACCTCCTACCCTCTACCCTACCTGGAGTCAAAAGATAGAGAGTCGTGATTGGTGGGAGTTTTGTCAAGGGGGGGGGTCTATGTGATCAGGTGACTCTGTAATTGGGAGGCTGTGTAATGGGGGCTCTATAATTGGGGGACGTAATATGGGGGGGCTCTGTGATGCCAGGACTTTGCGACTGGGGGTTGTGTGATGGGAGAGAACTGTGCGATTAGGGGGCTCTGATTGGGGGACTGTGTAATGGAGGGCTGTATAATTGGGGGGGGGGCTTCTGTCATGACGGGACTTTGTGACTGGGGGTAGGGGGGGCTATGTGGTTAGAGGGCTCTGTGATTGGAGGCTCTATAATTAGGGGACCGTGTAACGTGGGGCTCTGTGTTAGCGGAACTTTGTGACTGGGGGGGGTTCCTTGATGCAAGGGGACTATGTGATTAGGGGGCTTTGTGATTGGGGGTCCAATAATTAGGGGACTGTGTAATGAGGGCTCTGTGATGGTGGGACTTTGTGACTGGGAGGTTCTGTGATATGAGGGACTATGAGATTAGGAGGCCCTGTTATTGGGGGACTGCATAATGGGGTGCTCTGTGATGGCAGGTCTTGCAATTGGGGACTCTTTGATGGGGAGACTATGGAATTAGTGGGAATTGTGATGGTAGGACTGTGTGACTGGGGGGTCTGTGATGGGGGGTAGACTGTTTGATTGGGGGACTGTGTAACGGGGGGGGGGGAGTTCTGTGATGGTGGGACCTTATGATTGGGGGGGGGGTTGGGACAGGGGGGGGCTCTAATGTAATGGAGGGCTCTCATGGACGGGGGTTTCTAATGTGGAGGGGAGCCTCTGATGTGATGGGGGGCTCTGAGGTGATGTGGGGACTTTGTGGTAATAGAGTACTCTAATCTAAAGGAGGGATGAGATGTGGGGATCTCTGATGTGATGGATAACCTGTGATGTGATGGGGAGACTCTGACATGTTGGGGGACTCTGATGTGATGGGGGGGAACCTCTGGAGTGATGGGGACACAAAGCCGTAGAACTTGATATTAATATCTAATATATAGCTATGGTTATTGAAACCACATAGCTCACATTCATCAAAGCAGAGATCTCCACACACAGTCCCCATCAACAAGCTATCTGAGGGGCCAAAACGCCTCAAGAACAAGAAAAAGATGGAGTATCTATCAAACATCATGCAGCAGTAAAGATTTAGCAAAATTGGCTTTCCTGGCATTCCTACACCTGGCAGGTGGCGGCAGACCCAGCAGGTACATGGCAGGATCTGGTAGGATTCAGATTTTCAAGAGGATGTAAATGACATCCTCCACACCTCACCACAATGGAGATATCTTGGGGAAAGTCCCTGTAGAAGCTGGAAATCACTGAAGAAGGCACTGCTGCTACCACACCACTACTACACCACTACTACAGAGATCTCCACTAGCTTACTGGTCCCATGGTGGGCGGCTACTCTGCTGCATTGTGAGCATAGGAAGTTGGCCACTGGACATGGGCACCATTCAATGAATGCAAAGCATTCTCTGAATGATGCCAGTGCCCAACAGCCGACCTCCTGTGTTCATAATGCAGCAGATTAGCCACTTGGCACAGGACCTGGAAGCTAGTGGAGGTCACTGTAAAAGCATTGTAGCAGTGATGTATTGCGATGTGGTTGAGGTGAAGCTGCGGTGTAGTCAAGGGATCCAACAGATATGGTATATACGTAGTTACATCGTTCCAAGCTGGAACAATGTAAAAAGATAAAAAGATCCATACCTGGGATTTTTCCTTAAGAAAATATAAGTTGGGTGCCTTTTCTGGTGACCCTGGGGTAAATGCCCCCTTTACCCCATTAATAAAACAGTCCTCGGCATACTGAATATGCCCATATATGGTCATGCTAAGATTTGCCAAAGATGTCTTTTTAAAGTATTTAGGGATCTGTAAAAGTTAAAGAGTGTTGGAAAAATAAAAAAAAAGTGAAGTAACAAGTTGCCCTTGTTAATAGCAGAGATTTTTCCACAGGAAATTTTCACTCTGTGCTGCTCGCCTCCATCAATCTTCCTCCTTGCACTCCATTCCTTTTGTGCCGAAAGTAAAAGTTAAGACTTTTTCTCTGAAGTATAATTGCAGAAACAATCTGATGTTTTCTTAGCACATGTGCAAGCTGTTAATGGGGTAAATGGGACGGTGATGGGCTGCAGATGTGGCTCTGACAATCCGGGGGCCAGACTGGGAATTCTTCTAAGGTTGCTAATAGGTTGAACTAATTGACTAATTAGCTGTAAACCCTTACGACCTCGCTCTAGTCTTATAAACATTTTAGGAAATGTCATGGCTGAGGGAGAAGGATGACTTGGGAAAGGTTTTTTTTCTGCTGCAGACCCCAAATATCATTTATTGTGCTCTCATCGGCCATACATGGGACACCAAGTTCAACAGTTTGACATTTTGTCAGCAAAGGGGCGGTAATGACAGTGATCTCTAGTAGTCTCATATTACATGCTTTGGCCTTTAACAATCTCCAGTACTTTAGATTTACTCCCACACATGTAGCATGTCCCCAATCTCTGACCACTTTCAGAAGTATGTCCCCAATCTAGGACCATTCCCAGAAGTATGTCCCCAATCTAGGACCACTTCCAAAAGTATGTTCCCAATCTAGGACCACTTCCAAAAGTATGTTCCCAATCTCGGACCACTTCAAGAAGTATGTCCCCAATCTCTGACCACTTTAAGAAGTATGTCCCCAATCTAGGACCATTTCCAAAAGTATGTCCCCAATCTAGGACCATTTCCAAAAGTATGTCCCCAATCTAGGACCATTTCCAAAAGTATGTTCCCAGTCTAGGACCACTTCCAAAAGTATGTTCCCAATCTCTGACCACTTCAAGAAGTATGTCCCCAATCTCTGGCTACTTTCAGAAGTGTGTACCCAATCTCTGACCACTTTCCAATAGAATGTCTCCAATTTCCGACTATTATTATACAGGATTTATTTAGCGCCAACAGTTTGCGCAGCGCTTAACAAAATGAAGACAGACATTACAGTTACATTACAATTTGGTACAAGAGGAATTAGAGGGCCCTGCTCCTTAGAGCTTACAATCTAAAAGGGAGGGTCAAGTGGACTATTTCCAGAAGTATGCCCCCAATCTAGGACCATCTGCAGAAGTATGTACCCAATCTCTCACCGCTTTCAGAAGTCTGTCCCCAATCTAGGACCATTTCCAAAAGTCTGTCCCCAATCTAGGACCATTTCCAAAAGTCTGTCCCCAATCTAGAACCATTTCAAAAGTCTGTCCACAATCTAGGACCATTTCCAAAAGTCTGTCCCCAATCTAGGACCATTTCCAAAAGTCTGTCCCCAATCTAGGACCATTTCCAAAAGTCTGTCCCCAATCTCCGACCACTTCCAGAAGAATGTCCCCAATCTGACCACTTCCAGAAGAATGTCCCCAATCTCTGACCACTTCCAGAAGAATGTCCCCAATCTCTGGCCACTTCCAGAAGTATGTTCCCAATCTCTGACCACCTCCAGAAGTATGTTCCCAATCTCTGACCACTTCCAGAAGCGTGTCCCCAATCTCTGACCACTTCCAGAAGTATGTTCCCAATCTCTGACCACCTCCAGAAGTATGTTCCCAATCTCTGACCACTTCCAGAAGCGTGTCCCCAATCTCTGACCACTTCCAGAAGTGTGTCCCCAATCTCTGACCACTTCCAGAAGCGTGTCCCCAATCTGACCACTTCCAGAAGTGTGTCCCCAATCTGAACACTTCCAGAAGTAAGTGCCCAATATCTGACCATTTCCAGAAGCATGTCCCCAATCTCTAACCATTTTCATAAATATGTCCCCAATCTCTGACCACTTCCAGAAAGATGACCCCAATCCCTGACCACTTCTGGAAGTGTGTCCCCAATCTCTGATTATTTCCAGAAGTAGGTCTGCAATCTCTTATAATTTTCTGAAGCATTATATATTCTGAATATACTGTGTAACTCTCTAGAGGTGTCAAGGGCCATAGCTGAGGCTCTCTGTGTCTAGTAAGATGACCCCCACTATTAAAACATGACAGACCACCAGATATTCTGCAACCCAACTTTTCCATTTCTATCTTTCCACCCATAATTATTGGCTAGGGAGAATTTATTTATTTATTTATTTATTTCAGGTACTTATATAGCGCCGTCAATTTACGCAGCGCTTTACATATATATATTATACATTCACATCAGTCCCTATACCCTCAAGGAGCTTACAATCTAAGGTCCCTAACTCACAGTCATACCTATACTAGGGCCAATTTAGACAGGATCCAATTAACCTACCAGCATGTCTTTGGAATTACCCTCCATTGTTTTTTTTTTAGTAGCCCTCAGAGTTACCTGCATACTGATGATGTCATAGGCTTTGTAGTACATGGCAGCCATGGATGACATCAGAAAGTAAACAGCCTCTGTTATTTTATAGTAAAATGATCATCTAGGAATTCATCTGAATGCTTATAGGGGCCATAAAAATATTTTTTCTTTTCAATTCTCCTGAAGTAAAAGCCACAATGTACGTTTAGCTCAGGTAATTAGCTAATGGCATTACAGGTGCCAGTTGAACAGAATGGGTATCTATCCAAATGGTCAGAGAGTAACTAACTTGCAGTTTACTAAAAAGATGCAAAGTTAGAAAAAATAATAAAAAAGAAAAACAGATTTGGTAGAATAAATAGGCATATATACACCAAGGGTGCATCTAACTTGAGGCAAACAAGGCGTCTGCCTTGGGCGGCTCTTTTTAGGGAGTGGAGCGGCACAGGGACAGTAAGAGCAGGGCCGGCACAAGCCATAGGCAGCTTAAGCAGCCGCCTAATGGCATCAGGAGGGGGGGGGGGGGGGCGGTTTAAACGGGGAAATCCGACCCGATGCCCGCCCTGCCAAATGAAGTGCTCACACAGGTCCCGCATCAGAGAAGGAGGATGTAACCTCCTCTTCTTGTCCCGACTTGCTCCACCTCCCTTCCACTGACTCAGTAGAGAGGCATGCTGTCCAGACTCTGGAGGGGGACCCGCCTGGAGGACGCTGATTATGTAAGGGGAGAGTGGGGAAGGGCGCAATGTAAGGCAGCCAAGGAACGAGCAGGCTGCCGCCTGTGGTCTCCTTGTGCTGTGTATGGAGGGTCTGGGGAAGGATGGCAGCACAATGCAGGCATTTGGAGTGCCAGGACTGAGACATGGCAGCCTGCTATGCTGGTACTTTTAGTGCCCTAGACTGTGGGGGACTGAAGAATCCACAGTCCCCCACAGAGGGCAATACAAGTCCCAGCATAGAGGGCTGCCTCAGTGAGGGACTGTCAGTGCCCTCTGTGTGGGACTGAGGTATGACAGCATGCTATGCTTGGACTTGTAGTGCCCTACACTGTGGGGGGACTTAGGAATGGCAGTGTAAGAGATAACTCTGGGAACCCTGATGTAAGGGGGGATCTTACAGATGAAGGAGTAGATCTTAAACAGGAAGGGGTGGGACAAATTTAGATGAGGGGGCACCCGATTTTAGTCTTGCCAAGGGCAGCACAAAATCAAAATACACCACTGACACTGAAGAGTAATGAAAGCTGCACAAACATATGAAAGCTGCACAAACATACTGCATGAAAGCTGCACAAACATGGACTCTTCAAAGCAATGTATCTGTGACTCAATCTGGGTAACATTTGGTTTCTTAGTTTAGTCTCTATAAGGGCTCATTCAGATGGCAGATTAGTGCTGTCCAGTGTGCACAGCTGCTGGCAGATGGATGTGCATCCACCTCGGTGCTGGCAGCCCACAGAAGTGGATGCACATGCAGCGCCAGCATGGACACAACTGTATGTCAGGATTTGACATGCGGGCAGGAGCGGGTGCGTGGATCCGAACACAGGGCCTCTAATATGCCATCTGAATGAGCCCTAAGACTCTCTATAACAACAAAGAGTCTAGCTGAAAATAACCACTCCAGTAGAACAGAACACCAACAGTTACTTGTGATTATCCTCACAGCAGGTCCAGGATAGCTCTGGTTACACAGGTGGACAGCTGGAGGGACCCCAGGCCCAAAAGAGGGAAAGGGGCACCCCACTAGAATTGTAGCAATCAGAAAAGGTGCTCCACGCGATAGCTGGGTCTTCTGGAGAGGCTTTGTGCTATTAGATTTCTGTTTGGCTGCCCGAACACGCATCCTGATAGTGGAGGGCGCCTCTCACCTGGCTGCAGATAACTTGCCAATCTACCTCTGCCTCGTCAGGTGTGGCTTCTTCCCATTTTACAGCACAGCTAGAAAACTGTTGACCTTGTCTTGGGTTTGTCTAATAGTCTTGGTGGATATAAAATATTTATATGTAATATTGAGCCGAATAAAAATAAGAACAAAAAAAAAAAAAAGAGAAGAATCTCCTATCAGTACTGAACATAATGAAAATATTTTCCAAAAATAAATACTGTACATTTCCTTTAAAGAAAAAAAGTCTTCCATTGAGCCTCAATAATCATAGAGAAGGTCGGCAGACTTACGAGTACACATGTGGGAGTCGTAGGGGGGACATTCAGACTCCATGCAGTGAGAGGTGAGAATCAAGCCTGGGTTCCTCATAATACGAGGCGCAATCGCTCAGAGGCTCTGCGGCTTGTTTCCGCGGGATGAAAGCGTCTTCTTTGTGGAAGCCCGCGTGCCGATACAAGTCAGAGAATGTCATCATCCCTCTGCAGAAGGGGCAACAAAACTCCTCGTTTATAGTGTTCCTCTATAAAGGCTTTACTAGCGCCATTTAAAATATATAGACTTGTTAAAGGCCCAGTCACTTAGCGAGATACTCCTTGCAAAATTTAAGATCCGTGTAACAACTGAATCTGAAATGAATCTCCTGGTATAAAAAGTAACATGAAACGTCTAAAATCTTGGAGTGTAAACCTTCACTTCATAGCAAGACTGTCTTTCTAAAAATGTTTTATTTAAAGAGGGTCTCTGCTCAGTTCAAAGAGAAGAGGATCCTTTTACGATTGGAAACTTTCGAAACATTCACCATCTTGTTTTACAATAGAAGAGGATGTGGCAGAGAATTTGTTACTTTGCGTTTGTAAGGTGCATTAGGGTTTCCCATAATGACTAACAACATGCAGCCAAGAGGGAAATGCTCCCATTGGATGACACTGGACTGTCTGTATGGTGTGCATCCTATTTAAACTGAGCTACATAGATAGTCGATCAAAGGAACATGCACATACTGTGTGAATGACAAACACAAGGGACACAATCAACTTTTGACTTGGTGATGGACTTAAGTGACATATCCACCTGGTGGCTTGGAGATGGACTCAAGGTACACATCCAACTGGTGGCTTTGTAATGGATCCAAGTGACACATCCAATATGGAATCAAGGGACACATCCAACTGGTGGCTTTGTAATGGATCCAAGTGACACATCCAATATGGAATCAAGGGACACATCCAACTGGTGGCTTGGTGATGGACTCAAGAGGCACAACCAACTGGTGGCTTGATGATGGATTCAAGAGGTGCATCCAACTGGCAGCTTAGTGATGGACTCGAGGGACACATCCGACTGGGGGCTTGGTAATGGACTCAAGGGTCAAATTGAACTGACAGCTTGGTGATGGACTCAAGGAACACATCCAACTGGCGACTTGGCGATTGACTCAAAACACACAACCAACTGGTGGTTTGGTGATCGATTCAAGGGAAACATCCAACTGATGGCTTGGTGATGGACTCTAGGGACAACCAACCGGTGGCTTGGTGATGGACCCAAGGGACACATCCAATTGGTGGCTTGGTAATGGCCTCAAGGGACATATCCCACTGTAGGCTTGGTGGTGGACTCAAGTGAAAAAAACAACTGGTGGACTGGTGTTGGATTCAATTGACACATCCAACTGGTGGCTTGGTGGTGGACCCAAGTGGCTTATCCAATTGGAGTTTGAACATGGACTCAAGAGACACAACCAACTGGTGGCTTGGTTATAGATTCAAGGGGCACATCCAAATTGTGGCTTGGTGATTGATTCAGTGGGCAAATCCTGGTGGTTTAGTGATGGTTTTAAGAAACACAATCAACTGGCAGTTTGGAGATGTACTCAAGGGACACATCCAATTGATGGCTTAGTGATGGATATATTCAGTTTGGCTGGAGGATTCAATCTGCCTGGTTGTTACAGGGTCATGGCTAGGATTCTTCTAATGAGGCACCAAGTGGTGGAAAACGGGCTTGCTGTCAAGATTGCGGTCTAGTGATCCGATTCTGTTTTTTTAATTCTGGCAAAGGGAAGGCCTGCTATATGAAAACTATAGTTTCCCATTGACGTAAAATCAAAAGAGGACATTTTATTTACTTCAAAAGGACCGAGCCTGACTGAGAGGTGCCAATAGACTGCAGGTCTGGTCTTTTACAACATGGTAGCTAGTTGTCCCCAGGCCATACAGACACTTCGCTCTTCTCCAGGGAGACTTCTTATGGCTAACTGGCGACAGAAGGATGACAGACTATTATGTTTCATGTGAGAGATTACAATAAACAAAGCGTCATCCCAAGGGTTAGTCTCGGGATCATGGATTCTTTAGTTTCCGGATGCAGGTCGGATTGTCCGGTGTTAAAGTCTCAGACAGTATCTGTGTGTCTAGCTGGTGGGTGAGGAGCTTATGTACAGCTGGAAGTTGTGTTTCCAGAGCTCTGGCTGGCCGTGGAGTCTGCGGGGTCCTGCCAGGCGGCTGTAGAGTGATTACAATGTGTACAACATTTGGGAATAAAACAGAAGACACATTTTAGAGTTGGAATTATGTCCCTGCTGAATGGAGTACTCCTTCATTTTCTAAGTTCTAATAGCTCTACAGGCAAAGGCAGCTTGTTCTTTGAGCAGAAATCTGCCTATGCTTGTAGAGCTATTAGAACTTTTATTTTGTTTTATAATTTATGTTGAATTTGTGTGTTTTGTCTTTATGCACCCTTAATCTTCACCTTCATTCATGTTTAGGAAGAGATCCCTTTATTGTTCTTCTTTGCCCAGAACCTCCTAGAACTTTACTGTCTCTCATCTCTCATTACATTCAAGTCTTCATAACTCATGTCTTTTTTCTATTCTATTACTACTACTCTCCCGAATATACGTACTCTCCTTAGTAACCTTTCCTAACCATAAAATGCTTTCCTTTTTCCCCGTAACCCAACATTTTTAACCAAATTTTCATAATTTCATCAGGGGTCAACTGGGCTCTGTGGGACAGATTTCAGAAACTACAATAATAGTGGACACTGGTGTTTAGGGATGCCGGCCTTCTACAGCCTCTGATTGACCAGCTATTGGTGCCATCCAATGATGTCACTATGCATGTTTGCATCATCGCACACATCAACGTCTAATGATGTCTTCACGCAACTCTACATGTTATTCCGCTTTTTCTGGATTACATGCTCCTCTGTCCTTCTCTTAAAGGGGAATGTGCCATTATGGTTCCTCATTATAAGATAACTCTTACTTATCCACTACAGCCATCCCTATTATCATTTTGTAGCTACCTACCATTAGATGGTCTAAGTTTCCCTATTTTATGTCAGTAATTCAAGATCTTTTATATTTTGAAAAAGGTTTTTTCTTTTCTCTTCTTTCTAAATGCTCACCAGATAACATTATGTAGAACAAGGGCAAGGCCAGTTCCCTCTCGTACATATAGGTGTCTCAAAACTTTCCAAACAGGGGGGTCAGGTTACTTTTCTTCAGACTTTAGGAGACTGGACTGTGGCCAGTGGGAGTACACAATGCTCTATTTTTGGCATCAGTGGGAGGAATGGTGACCCATCCTTGGCGTCAGTGGGAGGAATGGTGACCCATCCTTGGCGTCAGTGGGAGGAATGGTGACCCATCCTTGGCGTCAGTGGGAGGAATGGTGACCCATCCTTGGCGTCAGTGGGAGGAATGGTGACCCATCCTTGGCGTCAGTGGGAGGAATGGTGACCCATCCTTGGCGTCAGTGGGAGGAATGGTTACCCATCATTGGGGGGAATGGTGACCCATCCTTGGTGTCAGTGGGAGGAATAGTGACCCATCCTTTGCGTCAGTGGGAGGAATGGTGACCCATCATTGGTGGGAATGGTGACCCATCCTTGGTGTCAGTGGGAGGAATAGTGACCCATCCTTGGTGTCAGTGGAAGGGATAGTGCCCCATCATTGGTGTTAATGGGAGGAATAGTTCCCCATCTTTAGTGTCAGACTAAGGAATTGTTCCCCATTGTTGGTGTCAGTGGAAGCGATAGTTCCCCAATGTTGGTGTCATTGGAACAGATAGTGCCCCATAAATGGTGTCAGTGAGAGGAATAGTGCCCCCAAGGGCCGAATAAAGGCAGGCAAAGGGCCACATCTGGCCCCCTTGGCCACAGTTTGGAGACCACTTCTCTAGGATACGCATGCTCCCTCGCCTCTAGGATGTGCATTCATCTTGGAGGCCTTCAGGATCTGCCTGGTTAAGGGTGGCCTGAGGCTTAGTGGCACAACTCACTTATCTCAATTTAGATTTGCCGTATTCACATACTCGGGTACCTTTTTTTTTTTTATATGGATTGGGGTTAAGGTCAGGGGTTAGTTATTCATTATTACATCGTTTTCATTTATTTTATTTGTTTATTATTATTTATGATTATTTTTATTTGTGTATTTTACATGTATTTGTTGATTCAATATTAAGAATAATAATAATAATAATAAGTAGAATTATTAATACCCTAACAAAAAATAAATAATAATAAACAATAAATATTAATTCCTACCCCTTACCCTAACAAAAAAATAAATAAAATAAATGAATAATAATAATGATAATGATAATGATAATAAAAAAAATAAAAGCTGATGGAAAAGCCAAAAAACTAAAAAAAAAAAAAAACTAGCAAAAAATGATGCAACAGATCATAGTTTCCTCTTTTGGCTAATTAAAAAAAAACAAAAACACCAAAAGCACAAAAATGCTGTATTAAAACGCATGAAAAAACACCAGAAAAACGCTCAAAGTCGCTACGCTCGGGTGTGAATACAGCCTAATGCCGTGTACACACGGGCAGACTTTTCGACCAGACTGGTCCGACGGAACGAATCCGTCGGACAATCCGACCGTGTGTGGGCTTCATTGGACCTTCAGCTGACCTTTTCTTTCGAAAATCAGACGGACTTTAGATTTGGAACATGCTTCAAATCTTTCCGACGGACTCGAGTCCGATCGAAAAATCCGTTCGTCTGTATGCTAGTCCGACGGACAAAAAAAAAAAAAAAAAAAAGGACGCAAGGGCAGCTATTGGCTACTGGCTATGAACTTCCTTATTCTAGTCCCGTCTTACGGCATCATGTTCATACCAACGAACTAAAGTCCGTTCGTGTGTGGGCAAGTCTGGTCGTCCGAAAGTCCGTCGGAACTCCGTCGAAAGTCTGTCGGAAAGACCGTCGGACGTTTAATGCTGAAAAGTCCGCCCGAGCCGGGCCCTCTGATTCCTCCTGTATCAAATTGTATTTTAACTGTACTGTCTGCCTTCATGTTGTAAAGCGCTACGCAAACTATTGGTGCTATATAAATCCAGAATAATATTAAATAATAAACTAACCCAGAAATAAATGCCAAAGATTCAAATAAAATATAAAAATCTGTAATCTATCAAAAGAATCTTAATAAATATTTTGAAAAAAGGGACTCACTTTTTGGTCCAACATTTAACTTTATTTTATTTGATTCGATTAAATATCTAAAAATGAATTTACAGAAAAAGCTGACATTGAAAAAAGAACATTAAGATGGGTAAGAATGAGGATAGTATTATAATTAAGTTAAAATTTTAGAGGAAAGTTTGACCAGGAAGAAGCTGAGACATAGTAGGCTCCTTTACAAATCTCAAATACACCCTGTTCCAAATGATTATGCCAATGATATTTTTCTCATTTACCTAAATAATTGATGTAAACAACAGTCAGCAGAATTCTCATGTTATCAACTATTAAGAGTACAATTCAAATTTTATTGAACAAACCTCCTAAAGATAAGTTTTTTTTTTCTCTAAATAAAAAACAAAACAAAAACAAACTTACAATGCATTGTTCCAAATTATTACGCACAGTAAGTTTCAAAACACTTTATAGGTTGTAAAGGACTGAAAATTGTCATTTGATGTGTTTTCAGCATATTTACTGAAATCAAAAGCCATTTCAATTAAACTTTGAACAACATTTTAACTTTTTAAACATTTTAACAGGTCACGTTACATTTTAACATAGGACCCCTTATTTGATAGCAGCTTCACAAGTCTTGCATCCATTGAACTTGTGAGTTTTTGGACTGTCTCTGCTTGAGTTTGTTTGCAAGATGTCAGAATAGCCTCTCAGAGCTGCTGTTTGGATGTAAACTGCCTCCCACCCTCAGAGATCTTTTGCTTGAGGATGCTCCAAAGGTTCTCAGTAGGACTGAGGTCAGGGGGAGGATGGAGGCCACACCATGACTTTCTCTCCTTTTATCCCCATAGCAGCCATTGATGCAGAGGTATTCTTTGCAGCACGAGATGGTGCATTGTCATGCATGAAGATGATTTTGTTACGGAAAGCATAGTTCTTCCTTCTGTACCAGGGAAGGAAGTGGTCAGTCAGGAACTCCACATACTTTGCAGAGGTCACCTTCTGGGACCCTAAAGGGGCCAACCAGCTCTCTTCCCATGATTCCGGCCCAAAACATGACTCCACCACCGCCTTGCTGACATCGCAGCCTTGTTGGAGCAGGGTGGCCGTCCACCAACCATCCACTACTCCATCCATCTGGACCATCCAGGGTTGCACGGCCCTCATCAGTGAACAGGACTGTTTGAAAATTAGTCTTTATGTATTTTTCTGCCCAATGCAGGCATTTCTGCTTGTGAGCATTGGGTAGTGGAGGCCGAATGGAAGGTTTTATGCACAGTTGCAAGACTCTGGAGGACTCTACACCTTGATGTCCGTGGGACTCCAGAGGCACCAGCAGCTTCAAATATCTGTTTGCTGCAATGTAATAGTGTTTTAGCAGCTGCTCTCTTGATCCGATGCCATGGATCTGGCAGAAATCTTCCTCAATGTGCCTTTATCTGCACGAAACCCGTCTGTGCTCTGAATCAGCCACAAGTCTCTTAAAAGTGCGATGATCACGCTTAAGTTTTCGTGAAATATCTAATGTTTTCATACCTCGTCCAAGGCATTGAACTATTTCACTCTTTTCGGCAGCAGAGAAGATCCTTTTTCTTCCCCATATTGCTTAAAAATGGTGCTCTGCTTAAACACTTGCCGACCGCCGCATGCCGATCTACGTCCAAAGTTTGGCGGCGGATATCGTTGTTATGGCAGCAGCTAGCAGCTATGGCAGCAGCTAGCTGCCATAACCCTGGTATCCCCGTTTTCTTGCGGCGGTCGGCTTTCAGATAAAAGTGGTCTCTGCGGCGGATTCGCCGCAAGATCACTTTTATCGGTGGCAGGAGAGGGCCCCCCCCCTCCCGCCGCGATCCGTTGCCGTCTGTCTCCCTGCTGTGCCTGGAGACGAGTGAGGCTAAGATGGCGCCCACTCGTCTCCATGACACTGCTGGGCGGAAGCGACGTCAAAACGTCACTTCCGCCCATAAGTCTTATAGGGCGCACACACGGTCGGACTTTGTTCGGACATTCCGACAACAAAATCCTAGGATTTTTTCCGACGGATGTAGGCTCAAACTTGTTTTGCCTACACACGGTCGCACAAAGTTGTCGGAATTTCCGATCGCCAACCACGCGGTCACGTACACCACGTACGACGAGACTAGAAAAGGCCAGTTCAGAACCAAGCGCGGCACCCTTTGGGCTCCTTTTGCTAATCTCGTGTTAGTAAAAGTTTGGTGAGAGACGATTCGCGCTTTTTCAGACTCGTGGCTTTCAGATCGTTTTCTGCCGTTCAGTTTGTGCTTGTGGGTTTGTATCTGCTCTTCAGTGCGTGCAGCAAGTTCCGCGTGACTTTAGGTAGTCATTGTATTCTTGTTCGTTCGTTACTGTTTTTCAGGTCGCTCTTCACAGGCCTTGCTGTTCTTCAGTGCGTTCTGTTACTTCGTTCTGAGCAGCCGACCGTTTTCTAGCCATGTTTCGTATGCGTACTCCTCGTAGAGTTCGTGCTGTGCGGGGGCTTGGTGTTGGGGTCCTGACCTTGACACAAGTCCAGTCCATGAACAGGGTGGGGAGGAGTTCATGGACCAAGAATTGGTTGCTTCAGCGTGACCAGTTCTGTCATATGCTTTGCTCCGTGAGATCCGTGAGAATAATCCTGATGATTTCAGGAACTTTCTCCGGATGACGGACCCCGTATTTCACCGTTTGTTGGCTTCTCTGACCCCCTATATCAGCAGGCAGGATACCTGCATGAGGCAAGCCATCACTCTGGAGCAGAGGTTGGTCGATACCTTGCGGTATTTGGCCACAGGGAGAAGTCTGCAGGACTTGAAGTTCTCGACAGGCATCTCCCCCCAGGCTCTGGGGATCATTATCCCAGAGACCTGTTCTGCCATCATACAGGTCCTACAGAAGGAGTATATGAAGGTAAGATTTTTATCCTTTTATATCACATTTTATTGTATTGAATGTTTGCTAATATATTGTATTTCTTTCCTCATTCCCTAATTACCATGATTGTAATATGCTGCGAATGTCCCCTTTGTTCTCATGCATGCTGGATTTTTATGTAATTATTATTTTATGTCCTTCATACATATTTGCCCTTCACTAACCTCCCCAGCATGGTGTCTCCTGCCCTATATTCACCTCATGTAGTCACTTAACAATGTATTTTATCAGCTCCATAGTAGTGCTTTACCCCAAACACCCCCTAAAATGTTTGGAAATGTTATTTTAGCTTTAAATTCAGGCAGAGTGCCAGAGGCTTTTTTTGTGGTGTCCCCAAATAATTTTTAGTAACCCTCCCTCCCCCAACTGCTAAGTCAGCTGATCCCAATTCTCTATGTATCCTCAATCATCTATCTGCTGACTTTGCCAAACCCATACACACTATACCCACCTCTTTACTGGTCAGATTTATGGATGAATTACCCAAAGCATGTAGTGCAAGGGCCTGCCTGTATATTTTTCAATGGTACTGTTTAACGTTTTTGTATCCTATTATTATCTTGATAGGTAATAGCAGAATGTCCAAATGTCCTCAAATGTGTACAGTGTGTATTTATATCTTTGTATTATGACACTTCTTACCTGTCCAGTGGTCTGCCAATAGTGTAACTAAGGAGGGTCTGTTCCAAGTAATACCCATTATTTAGGCATTCATCTCTCAATGAAGTGAAGAGGGTTACCTGTCAAAGATTTCCACACACCCCCTATAATGTTAGAAATGGTCCATGACAGGGGGGGGAGGGGGAATACAATAGGTGTACCTTATACTTTGGTGTTGTTAAATTCCCCTTAATAAATGCTATCTGGAGGTTTCCCCATAATGTTTGTGTATAATCTGCTTGCCATGTTTCAGAGTAAAAATAGTAATGTTTATTGTTTTTTCCTCAACAGTTTCCTTCCACGCCACAGGAATGGCAGACTGTGGCCTCCCACTTTGCCAAGCGGTGGGACTTTCCTAACTGCGGAGGGGCAATTGATGGGAAACACGTCCACATCATCCCACCACCCAACTCGGGGTCGTACTATTATAATTACAAGGGGTTTAATAGTATAGTGATGTTGGCGGTGGTGTCGGCTAATTACGACTTCTTGTATGTGGACGTGGGGAAGAATGGCCGGATGTCCGATGGTGGAGTCATCGCCCAGACGAAGTTCTACAGGCGTCTCCAGAATGGCAGCTTGGACTTGCCAGCTCCAGAGGACAATGTGGAAGGACTCCCATTTGTGTTCGTTGCTGATGAAGCATTTGCGCTGGGGGACCACCTGATGCGGCCATTCCCAATGAGGACCCTCACCCCGGAACAGAGGGTTTTTAATTACCGGCTGGCCAGAGCCCGAAGAGTGGTGGAGAACACATTTGGAATCCTGGCCAGCCGGTTCCGCCTATTTCTGACACCTATCCATATGGCGGAGTATAAACTGAACCATATAATACTTGCGTGCTGTGTTCTCCATAACTTTTTACGGAAACATTCAGTCAACTATGCTGGCTCAGTTGGGCCTGAGGCCGGAATCCTACATCAAACCACACTGACGGCGCTTGAAAGTGGCCGTCCTGGCTTGCCCTCCCTGAGTGCCCATGATGTCCAGTTACGCTACCTGGAGTTCTTTGCGGGTAGGGGGGCTATCAATATGCCAGACAATCTGTGAAGCCTTTTTATAATAAAAAAAAAAAGAAATTCTTTGTGGACATTTACTGCTTGTGTTTGTTTTAGCTGACCCTGACATAAATGTTTTGAGTGCAGAAAATGTCGTGATTGGGTAACCTTATACAAAGCACTGTTGGCTGGTATTTCCTAAATGCAAAAACACATTTCACTACAAGTGCACTCGCAACTGCACTGAAACTGCACTTGTAGTGCAAAGAGGATTTGCCCTTAGGAAATAACCCCCATTTTTGCATAAAACAGCTATTACATCACCCCAAAAGTGTTGTAGTGTTGAGACAATAATCCACACATTCTTGAGTAAGCCACTTTTTTATACCTGCACAATCACATGTGCATTTACCAAAGGTTTTTAAAACAAACCAACATGTTTGTTGTATAACAATTTTTGCAGTAGCATTAGCAAAATTCGAAATGTCCATTTCAGATAAAACAGGCCTGTGTAAAACCAACAAGAAAGCCAAAAAACTTGAACTTACAAAGTTCATATTAGGTAAAACCTGAAGGCTATATCAGACATCAGTATTTAGGAACTGGGTTTGATATAGCGTTCAGATGGGGGGAAATCACCCCTGGAAAAGCCAAATTTGGAAGATGCACACCAATTTACGAATGTCAACATGTGCTATCTGCCATCAGGGGGGATCAAGGGACGTGTTTTGGGGGAGCAAGCCCTTCCTCAACGCGACTTTATAATTGAGGAAGGGGTTGCACCCCCAAAACGCGTTCCTTGATCTCCCGTGATGGCAGATAGCACATGTTGGCACACTGTGTGCATCCTCCAAATTTGGCTTTTCAAAACATTGCAAAAAAATTTAAAAGATTGGACCACAATCCAAAAAGTGATTTTGTGGGGTTTTAAATTTGCCCCAAAACATCAATGATGTTATTATTTTTTTTAATAACATCATTGATTTTTTGCTGGATGTTTTGCAGTTCGGCATTACACCCCATGATCTCCCCGATCAGGATCTGGGCACTTTCAGAAGTAAAGCGTTCTGTAGCCCTCACATCACGATCACCTAAAAAGAGAGAAAGAAAAAAAAAACAGGTCTCAAAAATTTGCCACCATCCATCTCTTTTACCTGAGCCTGTGGTCGCAGACACTCACCTGTTGTGGTGCCAATCTCCACCACGTCTTCTTCTTCCTCCTGCTCAGCTTGGGTTTGGGGTATTTCCCTTCTTCCAGGGGTGGGGGGTCTCTGGTCTCCTCGGATGAGGGGTGTCCTCCGAGTCTTTTCTCCCCTATGTAAAACAAAAATGGTATAATTAACACACAGATATTTGATGGCAGAACTAGAAATAGGAAACATTGCTTGGAAGTGGGGTACAATTGTCTATTTTAGCTGAGTTCAAAGATGTCTTTTTTTTATTGCCCTTTGTCAAGCTGCAATACTTTACCTGTTTAGTACAAGCTTCACAGATGTAGCCCCCCCCATAGTATACACTGGAGCACCTGTGTGGCCCTCCTAATAAAAATGGTGTTCTGGGCTCCAGTGTCCAGATGTGAAAACAGCTGCTCAGTGTCCTCTCCTTACACACAATCTAGTTTGCATTTCATTCTAGTAACAAACCCATCTACACAAACAAATATTTGGCATCCAAGTAGGCCCAAAAAAAATGTTGGAAAATGCATATGGCCTAAACAATGGTGTTCTAGAGGCTGAAAGAAAAATGTTTGATACGAACGAATAATGGGCCCATAAACATTAAAGTTGCCCTTTTAAACGTTACAATTAATAAAAGCACATGGAGCAGCACGAACGCAATAAAGACAGGACTGTGGACTATTCTTTAATAGGAACACAGCACAACTACTTACTTTTTTGCAGCACTCTCCGAATCTTTCGGTACTGCTCTGGCTCTCTTAACTTCAGGTCCGACCACCGCTTCCTGAGCTGATCTTTCGATCTTCGTACCCCGAAATTCCTGTGAAGGCTTTTGATCACTTTCGCCATGATCTTGGCCTTTCTGATGTTGGGGTTGGGGTAAGGCCCATACTTCCCGTCATAGTTGGACTTCCTCAAACTTGTACCTATACTGCTTCTAGATTGAGGCCTATATTGTAACAAGATTAGGAGAGTTTTGTCTGACATTAGGCTTTGTCTTGTGTTGTGTCTTGCAGTGAACATGGATATGCTACTCAAAGATAATGACTTCATGTCAGTATTCCTAGAGATGCTAAGGGAACTGCCCTGTCTGTGGGAGATTACCCACCCCCATTTCAAGAACCAAGCAAAGAGGAAGGCAGCACTGGAGCAATTGTGTGAAATTGTGAAGCAGGTGATCCCCACGGCAGACATCACTTATTTAAAGATATTAATTGGTTGCCTGAGGAGCACATATCTAAGGGAGCGCAAGAAAGTCCAGGATTCACAGAGATCCGGAGCAGCAGATGACATCTATGTCCCCAGGATGTTGTACTACGACAGGCTGATCTTTCTGGCAGGCCAGACTGAACCCAGGCCATCCCTCTCCAGTCTTCCTTCCACGCTTCCTTCCCCCCCGGCTGAGGCTTCTGACGCCCAACCTGGGCCTTCCAGGCAACAACACAAGGAGGAGCCCAGATTGAGCCAGGTATAGCATTCCTCTAAATATTTCTGCTTGTACAATCAATGATGTTAACTAGATGTTAGTTGGGAGTACTAATTTAGGATTGGGATTGATGATGCAAAACATTACAACCATGTCCCTTTTTCATACACAGGGAAGTTTCAGCCAGGAGGTGGCCGGGCCGAGCCGGCTGGATGATCTGCAGGTCCCTCCACCACCCCTGGAAAGAGAAAGTGGCAGGAGGAGGAGTGCCCTAGAGGAGGCTGCTATAGGATTCTTTTGGAGGGCTACAGAGGTCCTGGGAGCACCCCACACCATGGAGGAGAACATTGCTGCCTTCATTGCATATAAAATGCAGAGGATGGAGGAGGGCCAACAAGTCATGTGTGAGGCCCTCATATTGGAGGCTCTTGAGAAAGGTATGAGGGGCCAAATGACACCTGAGACACACCTTTGGGATGGTCCTCCTCCTCCTCCTCCTGCAGGTCCTCCTCCTCCTCCTCCCTCTCCTCCAGGTCCCCCCAGTCCTCCTCCAGGTCCTCCCAGTCCTCCTCCAGGTCCTCCCAGTCCTCCTCCTCCAGGTCCTACTCCTCCTCCTGCCACATCTCCAACTGCACAGCCACAGCCCAGAAGGAAGCGTGGAAGGAAGACCAGACAGTGATTGCCCTGGGTTCAGTCTGGTCGGCCAAAAGATGCAGCCTCTTGTGGTACCACAGCCTGGGGACACAGATGTCATCTGCTGCTATCCGGATCTCTGCGAATTCTGGACCAGACTGCCCTCCCTTACATATGCACTCCTCAGGCCACCAATTTTGATGTTGAAAAATTGATGTCTGCCGTGGGGGTCCCAGGCTTCACTAATTTCTCCTGTTGATCCAGTGTTGCCTTCCTCTTTGTTTGGTTCTGATCCCTTAATAAAGGATTTTTGTTTTGAATTATACTCTCCTATGTGTTTTACTTCAAAAATAACAGTTTGTTTGTGAGGATTCAGGTACATTTCAAATATACAATGTGAAATGAACAAGGGACACCAACACCAAACAATCTCCTGGAGATTAAATAATACAAGATATCAATGGTGTTGGGGTAACTTGACACACAAAACACACACAAAAATATTCTGGAGTAAAAATAAAAATAACATTGAACAAAGATCAGCCTTGGAAAAAATCCAAACATTAAAGAAAAAAAAGGCTGAAAATACAAAAAAAAAAAAAAAATAATAATATGAAACTGTCAGATGTGACAACTAATAACAATATATTGAGGGAATCCCACTAAAAAAACACAAATAAAAGTTTGTGAGAAGTGTGTGTGAATATGAGCAGCAAAACTACTTAATTCTTGTCACATTATAAAGAAGAAGAGAGTGCGCTGTATTAAACCATTTTGAACATTGCAGCGTGACGAAAGTGCTGTATCCATTGCGAACGGTAAGTTTACCAGAACGAGCTGTCCCGTGTCGGAATTTCTTCTGAGCATGCGTGGCACTTTGTGCATCGGAACAGGCCACACACGGTCGGAATTGACGCGATCGGATTTTGTTGTCGGAAAATTTTATCTCCTGCTGTCCAACTTTGTGTGTTGGAAAATCCGATGTAAAATGTCCGATGGAGCCCACACGGTCGGAATTTCCGACAACACGCTCCGATCGGACATTTTCCATCGGAAAATCCGACCGTGTGTACGGGGCATTAAAGATACATTTTTTTCAATGTCATTTTTTTAAATGACTTTTTTTTTTTTTTTTTTTTTTTTGCATTTTAGTGTAAATATGAGATCTGAGGTCTTTTTGACCCCCCAGATCTCATATTTAAGAGGACCTGTCATGCTTTTTTTGATTACAAGGGAGCTTTAAATTCCTTGTAATAGGAATAAAAGTGACACATTTTTTTTTTTAAACAGTGTAAAAATAAATAAAATCATGTAAAATAAATAATAGAAAATTAAAAAAAAAAATTATTAAAAAACCCCCGACCCGATGACGGGAGTGGCGCCCGCATATGAAAACGGTGGGCAAACCACACATGTGAGGTATCGCCGCGACCGGTAGAGCGAGAGCAATAATTCTAGCCCCAGACCTCCTCTGTAACGCAAAACATGCAACCTGTGGAATTTTTTAAACGTCGCCTATGGAGATTTTGGAGGGTAAAAGTTTGACGCCATTCCACGAGCGGGCGCAATTTTGAAGCGTGACATGTTGGGTATCAATTTACTTGGTGTAACATTATATTTCACAATATAAAAAAAATGGGGCTAACTTTACTGTTGTCTTATTTTTTTATTCCAAAAAGTGAATTTTTTCCAAAAAAAGCGCGTTTATAAGACTGCTGCGCAAATACGGTGCAAAAAAAAGTATTGCATTGACCGCCATTTTTTCTCTAGGGTGTTAGAAAAAAAATATATAATGTTTGGGGGTTCTAAGTAATTTTCTAGCAAAACAAACTGTTTTAAACATGTAAACACCTAAATTCCAAAACGAGGCTGGTCCTTAAGTGGTTAATCTCTGTGACACTGAAATAGAATTTGCATAATAATTTGGGACAGGGTGTACAAAGACAAAAGTACTCCATCTCTTGCAGTTTATCCAAATATTCAATTATTTGTGGAATTGGTGTAGAATGAACTCCACCATTTGAATCAAAACATTAAATCAACAACGATCAAACTCAATTTATTGTGTAATAAAAGATGGGCATAGAGGGTCTTGTATCCAATCACAAACTAATAATTGTGCCTGCTGTGATGGACAGAGAGAAATATCTGACCATATGTGCTATTATAAAATACAACAAAATTACTAAATTCTAAATGAAGAGCCTACAGCAAAATACACAAGAAATAAAATAAAATAAAATAAAAAAAAATCACTAGAATTCAAACTAGTATCAAAAGATCAATTAAAACCAGTTGAAGATCAGCTTTTTCTGGCACTTTTTGTTTACATGTGAAAATCTTTTTTTTTGTTTGTTTTGTTTTTTGCTATCAACCCCCCAAACATTATATTATTATATTTTTTTGTTTTAAAGCAGAGGCCCTATAGAATAAAATTGGTGGTTTTTCTCAATTTTTTTATGTCACACGGTATTTGCACAGCGGTTTTTCAAATGCAGTTTTGGGGGAAAAAAAATAAAGAAAATACACTTTTTAAAAAATTTTTAATGCAAAAAAAAAAAAAAAAAAAAATACATAACCCAATTTTTTTTGTAAAATATAATAGATCATGTCACGCCGAGTAAATAGATACCAAACATGTCACGCTTTAACCGCTTGCCGAGCGGCTCACGCCGATATACGTCGGCAGTAGGGCACGTACAGGCAGATTTACGTACCTGTACGTTGCCCTTTAAAAAGCGGTTTGTGGACGCGCGTCCGCCGCGAGCTCCGTGAGTGTGATCGCGGGTCCCGCGGACCCGATGTCCGCGGGGATACCCGCGATCGTCTCACGGAGAGGAAGAACGGGGAAATGCTGATGTAAACAAGCATCTCCCCGTTCTGCCTAGTGACAGGACACTGATCACAGCTCCCTGTAATCGGGAGCGGTGATCAGTGTCGTGTCACACGTAGCCCCTCCCCCCCCACAGTTAGAATCACTCCCTAGGACACACTTAACCCCTTCACTGCCAGTGACATTTACACAGCAATCAATGCATTTTTAATTGCACTGATCGCTGTATAAATGTGAATGGTCCCAAAATCGTGCCAAAAGTGTCCGCCATAATGTCGCAGTCACGAGATAGATATACATATCTCTCTCTCTCTCTCTCTCGATTAAAAAAAAAAAAAAAATCGCTGATCGCCGCCATTACTAGTAAAAAAAAATATTATTAATAAAAATGCCATAAATCTATCCCCAATTTTGGAGATGCTATAACTTTTGCGCAAACCAATCAATAAACGCTTATTGCGATTTTTTTTTTTTACCAAAAATATGTAGAAGAATACGGATCGGGCTAAACTGAGGAAAAAAAAAGGGTTTTTTTTATATATTTTTTGGGGATATTTATTATAGCAAAAAGTAAAAAAATAATGCGTTTTTTTCAAAACTGTCGCTATTTTTTTGTGTATAGCGCAAAAAATAAAAACCGCAGAGGCGATCAAATACCACCAAAAGAAAGCTCTATTTGTGAGGGGGGGGGGGGGGGGGAGGACGTCAATTTTGTTTGGGAGCCACGTCGCACGACCGCGCAATTGTCAGTTAAAGCAACGCGGTGCAGAATCGCAAAAAGCGCTCTGGTCTTTGGGCAGCCAAATGGTCCGGGGGCTTAAGTGGTTACAATTGCGCAAGCATATAATGTTTGGGGGTTCGAAGTAATTTTCTAGCAAAAGAAACTGATTTTAACTTGTAAGCAACACGTTTCAGAAAAAGGCTTAGTCTACAAATGCCACTTAAGGACCAGCCTCGTTTTGGATTTTAGGTGCTTACATGTTTAAAACAGGTTTTTTTTGCTAGAAAGTTACTTAGAACCCCCAAACATTATATATTGTTTTTTTCTCTAACACCCTAGAGAATAAAATGGCGGTCAATGCAATACTTTTTTTTTGCACCGTATTTGTGCAGCGGTCTTATAAGCGCACTTTTTTTGGAACAAATTCACTTTTTTGAATAAAAAAAAAATAAGACAACAGTAAAGTTAGCCCAATTTTTTTTTATATTGTGAAAGATAATGTTACGCCAAGTAAATTGATACCCAACATGTCACGCTTCAAAATTGCGCCCGCTCGTGGAATGGCGTCCAACTTTTACCCTTAAAAATCTCCATAGGCGACGTTTAAAAAATTCTACAGGTTGCATGCTTTGAGTTACAGAGGAGGTCTGGGGCTAGAATTATTGCTCTCACTCTAACGATCACATGTGTGGTTTGACCACCGTTTTCATATGCGGGCGCTACTGACGTATGCGTTCGCTTCTGCGCAGAAGCTCGTCGGGACAGGGCGCTTTAAAAAAAAAAAAATAAAATTTTTTTTCTTATTTATCTTTATTTTATTTATTTTTTCACTGTTTAAAAAAAAAAAAAAATTTGGATCACTTTTATTCCTATTACAAGGAATGTAAACATCCCTTGTTATAGAAAAAAGCATGACAGGACCTCTTAAATATGACATTTGGGGGGGGTCAAAAAGTCCTCAGATCTCATATTTGGACTTAAATGCAAAAAAAAAAAAAAAAAAAAATTGTCATTTGAAAAAATGACGACAAAAAAATATGCCTTTAAGACGTATGGGCGGAGCTGACGTTATGACGTCGCTTCCGCCCTCCTATGCTATGGAGACAGGTGGGGGGCCATCTTCCCCCTCACTCGTCTCCATACCACAGCCGTGAAAGGTCCCGATCGCCTCCGCCGCTACCGACGGCTCCGGTAAGCGGCAGGAGGGCGTGGGAGAGCGGCGGGAGGGGGAGGGGGGGTGGCACCTCTCCCGCCGCCGATAACGGTGATCTTGCGGCACATCCGCCTCAGAGACCACCATTATCGTACACAGAACCACCGGCCCTAAAGATGGATACCTTGGTTGTGGCAGCAGCTGCTGCCGTTACCAAGATATCCACCTTCAAAGTGCCGACGTATATATATGTACAGGAGGCGGTCCGTAAGTGGTTAAAATTTTTTTTTTGTTTGTTTTGTTTTTTTGTTTGGGGTGGGGTTATGTGATGGAAATGATGATGTTTTATGTGTTTTTGTTGTATAATGAAAAAAAAATAAAAAATAAAAATTAAAAATTATTTTTTTTTTTTTTTTATCAAATCATTTTTATTTTTTATTTTTTTTCCATTATACAACAAAAACACATAAAACATTATCATTTCCATCACATAACCCCACCCCCCCAAACAAAAAAACAAAACAAAAAAAAAAAGAAGAAGAAGGATAGATGTGACAATGATTACAGAGCTGCGTTAATTTTGTGTCTTTTATATCTGCCCGAAGTTAAGCTTCGTATTTTCCTTCGTAAAGGCGTATTTTTTATTTTTTAGACCTAGCTCATACAAAAAGATCCCCAATGATCTATTCCATTACTGACATCTATAAATACATTCCATATATAATTCATAAAGGTCTGCGAACCAAAATAGCAAAAAAGACACGACCTCCCACCATGGATGTCCATTCTCATATCTCTGAATATTGACGCAGAACGTTATTACTAAGGCGGAACCCCGCTCATCATTGCACGGACACAGGCCAGTGCAGAACACACAATGGATGTTCTATGTGGGCTCTCTCAGCACACCACAGAGAGGACAGTTATGAACCAGCAAAGAAAATCAACTCCAGAATGCAACAGGAAGTTCTTTATTCCTAAAGTGGTATTAAACCCAAAATGTCATATATTGCAGCTTACCAATCATTACATGTGGTGGCTGCATTAGTTTTCTTTTTTTAGGCTCCCCCCCCCCTCTGTTTTCACCTGGTGATCTGGCCAGTAGCACACCTCCTGTACTGATGAGACACAACTCTGGATGAAGGAGCACAGCAGATAGCAGCATTGTCAGTCTGTGGGGAGGGAATGTTGGATGTACTAGCAGATTTACACATTTAGTTATGTTACAGCCTTATTCCAAAATGGAATACATTTATTATTTTTCTCAAAATTCTGCAAACAATCCCCCATAATGACAACGTGAAAGAAGTTTGTTTGAAATCTTTGCAAATTTATAAAAGAAAAAAAATCCCATGTACATAAGTATTCACAGCCTTTGCCGTGACACCTAAAGCTCAGGTGCCTCCTGTTTCCACTAATCATCTTTTAGATCTTTCTACAACATGGAGTCCACCTGTGGTAAATTCAGTTGATTGGACATGATATGGAAAGGCACACACCTGTCTATATAAGGTCCCACAGGTAACAGTGCATGTCAGAGCACAAACCAAGCCATGAAGTCCAAGGAATGGTCTGTAGACCTCCGAGACAGGATTGTATGGAGGCACAGATCTGGGGAAGGGTACAGAAACATTTCTGCAACATTGAAGGTCCCAATGAGCACAGTGGCCTCCATCATCTGTACATGGAAAAAGTTTGGAACCACCAGGACTCTTCCTAGAGCGGGTTGCCTGACCAAACTGAGCGATTGGGGGGAGAAGGGCCCTAGTCAGGGAGGTGACCAAGAACCCGATGGTCACTCTGACAGAGCTTCAATGTTTCTCTGTGGAGAGGGAAGAACCTTCCAGAAGAACATCCATCTCTGCAGCACTCCACCAATCAGGCCTGTATGGTGGAGTGGCCAGACGGAAGACACTCCTCAGTAAAAGGCACTTGACAGCCCGTCTGGAGTTTGCCAAAAGGCACCTGAAGGACAATGAGAAACAAAATTCTCTGGCATGTTGAAAACAAAGATTGAACTCTTTGGCCCGAATGGCAAGCGTCATGTCTGGAGGAAACCAGGCACCGCTCATCACCTGGCCAATACCATCCCTACAGTGAAGCATGGTGGTGGCAGCATCATGCTGTGGGGATGTTTTTCAGTGACAGGAACTGGGAGACTAGTCAGGATTGAGGTAAAGATGAATGCAGCAATGTACAGAGACATCCTTGATGAAAACCTGCTGCAGAGTGCTCAGGAACTCAGACTGGGGCGAAGGTTCATCTTCCAACAGGACAACGACCCTAATCACACAGCCAAGATAACAAAGGAGTGGCTACGGGACAACTCTGTGAATGTCCTTGGGTGGCCCCAGCCGGAGCCCAGACTTGAACCTTTCTGGAGAGACCTGTAAATGGCTGTGCACCAACGCTCCCAGAAGAGTTGAAGCTGTTATAGCTGTAAAGGGCGGAGCCAACTCAATATTGAACCCTACGGACTAAGACTGGGATGCTATTAAAGTTCATGTGTGTGTAAAGGCAGGCGTCCCAATACTTCTGGTAATATAGTGTATATAACATATAGTCTGTGGTATTGTATTGTAATGTATTTCTAAAGCCTTAATTTTCCAGGTTTTGGGTCTAATGTTCCACCCTACCGATTGTACCTTAGTCCGAATTCTGCGTCAGTTCAGCCACAGAGGCGAATAATGACTTCGATGCAGCGAAGGGGGATGGAAACAATTTGGAGTTTTTGGCTTTGCTCCGTCTTCAGACAAGATTTACAGGGGAGAAATAACTGCGTGTCTTCCTTGTCTTCTCTCGTTGATGGATTTCTGGGTGATACAAATCAAATGGGTTCGAGAAGCGCGGTAACCTCCCCTCCCTGGGAGAACAGTCACTGTGCTCAATAAAACTGCCAGATGCTGGAAAGGAGATATTTCCCCAGAGGGGGGAGGGGGGGGGATAGCAGGTGCTTTAGGTAAATTGAACTTTATAAAGATGGATGGAAAATTTCTGCCAGATCTCACATGTGGGGCGTCAAAACCCTATCAAGAATTCCAGCCGAAGGCCAACACTAGCCAAACAGATAAATGTCCAGCTGAAGACCTTCACGGATCTGCGAAAATACATTCCTGAAACTTCACGGTATTTATCAACTGGATCGTCAATCCAAAAAAAAAAAAAAAAAAAAATACATCTTTTATCATTAAAGTTCCATACTTGAGCTCCAGATCAGTGGCTTTGCCTAAGCTGAGATGATGCCATCAGTCTGCTGCAGGCAGAGTTTCCTCAGTCGTCCCCCCCCCCCCCCCCCCCCCCCAGTGAATAGGCTGTACATTGTAACTTTGTAGAAGGAGGAGGAAGCATTTCCATAGTCTCCCCTCTCCCAGCGATCAGACTCTTCATTGTAATTTTGTAACCCATTACAAGGTGAGAAGCTGCAGCAGGGGCGGATCTCTGTCAGACGTCAGACTGAGCAGGCATCTCAGTTCAGGAAGCAGATAGTTGTGCGGAATTCCTTTCCAATATATCTATGGGAATTTAATATTTTCCTGTTGTCCTAATACATTGTATGGCACATTGTTCCCAATTACGGGCACTGTCCGCTGTGTTTTTTATCTTTTTTTACCATATATTGTACTCCAGTTCATGTCCTGATTCTATAGGTCAGAATCCATTTGTTATATACTACCCTTTGTACTAATAAAATCAAGTTTTGACTTTATTTTGTATTTATTGGCTGCTTTAAAGCCCCGCTAGGGGATTCCTTGTACAATTTTTATATATCTATGGGAATTTGTGCTGTGATATTGGGGGAGGGGGATGTCTAGCTCAGTGGTAGATGCGTTTCCAGTGAGTTCACAGCCAACGGAAACTTCAGTTTAAGGGCGTGGTAGCCCACTTTTATTGAAAGTAACAAAAGTGAAAGTTCATACACACATGGTTTGCCCCCACAGGGGTTCTTCTACAGCAGAAATACACTAAATGAGAAAAATGCCAATCCACCTGGCTCTTAAGGCTCACTCAGCCTCGGGCGCAGTACCTTGCTGCACAGGTCCACTCCTGGCCTCTAGGAGAGGGTTCTCCTGACACTCCAGGCTTTCACACTCCTGCAAGACTCACCGTCCCCTCTGTTCCCCGGGACTCTCTCCTACAGTTGTCTCAGCTATGGTCTCCCCGACTCTCTCAGCTGGCCCAACTTCTCTCAGTCCACTGACCTGGAACCTCTCCCACATGGAGTGCCGTCTCAAGGATATTGCCTGGGTTCTTAAACGGTAGCACACCTCCCTCCTGGCTGCCGCAACTGCTCCATCACCAACTCTCCTGGGCTATGCTCAGATCTGCCTTATAACGAGTGTGTGCACCTAGACACACACACACAATTATTATTATTATTATTATTATACAGGATTTATATAGCGCCAACAGTTTACGTAGTGCTTTACAACTTTAGGGTAGACAGTACAAATACAATACACTTTGATACAGTAGGAATCAGAGGGCCCTGCTCCTTAGAGCTTACAATCTAAGAGGGAAGGTCAAGAGATACAAGAGGTAATAACTGTGGGTGATGTGCTGATTGAGAAGATAAATGTACAGTTGTTAGGTGGGGGCCAGATAGGCTTCTCTGAAGAGATGAGTTTTCAGGGATCGTCTGAAAGTGGATAAAGTAGGAGAAAATCGGACGGATTGGGGTAGAGCATTCCAGAGGATGGGGGAGGCTCTGGAGAAGTCCTGAAGGCGAGCATGGGATGAAGTGACAAGGGAGTTTGAGAGCAGGAGGTCTTAGGAGGAGCGAAGAGAACAATTAGGTTGGTATTTTGTGACTAGGTTAGACAACCTGCAGAACTTCTGGAAAGCCCGGACACAAGACTGAAGACTCCATCCCTCCCAATGCTCTTTGAAGTCTTCAAGTTTCCAGCCCCAATCCAGACTTACAAAATCCAAAAAAGACTTAAAGCATAGTTTTCTCTGCTCACCAATCTTCTGCTGGAACTTCTCAAACTACTTCTTTGAGAGTCCCGTGTCCATTTTACACCCATTTTCACCGAGACAGGGGCTCTCACTCTCACAGTGCCCATTTGTGAGGTCAGGTACTGATGTTGGGTGAGAAGACCTGGCTCACTATTGGGGTTCCAGTTTATTCCAATGGTGTTCAGTAGGGTTCATGTCAGGGTTGTGTGGAGGACACTCAAGTTCCCCCTTCCCTTATGGCCATTAATATGGATTTGACTCCTTTGCGGCTTTATCGTACCCTAGTCTTTCCAAAAGAGTTTGGAGGTGTCTTTAGGTATTGATGCCTATTTGTGGGGTCAAGTGCTGATGTTGGATGAGTATACCTGGCTCACATGTTGGGGCGTATAAAGAAAAAAAAAGACCTGGCTCGTCATCAGCATTCCAATTCATCCTAAAGGTGTGAAGTAGGGTTAGGCCCCATTCACACCTGAGCGTATCCTTTTTCCGGCGTTTTGTTGCACGTATTTGCGCATATTTGAGTGTTCCCATGCAGTGTTTTCCGGCGTTTTTGAGCTCTGGCGTTTTTTTTATTAGCCAATAGGAAAAATGGTCATCTGTTTCATCATTTGTTGCTATGTTTTTAGATTTTGTCATCTGCTTCCTGCTCCAAAAACGCCCAAATCTGCCCGATTTAATCGACAAAAAAGGGTCCAGAACTTGTTTGAGCTTCAGGCGTAGGGCTTCAGGCGACTTGGAGTGGAGATGTGAACCATCTCCATAGAGAATAATGGATTTTTTCCCCCTCAAGCATTTTGTAGCTTGAGGCTTCAAGCTACAAAACGCTGATGTGAATGGGACCTTAGGGTCAAGGTTTTGCGCAAGTTCCTCCACAGCAAACTAAACTGTTCAAACCACATCTTGATGAGTTTGGTGTTGAGAAACTAAACTGACCTGTACCGTGTACAAAAGAGAACAAGGAGGCGGGGCTTTAAATGAATTACACGGAGGGTCAAGTGTTGTGTGGCATTATAATTATCATATCTATAATATATGTTAAGGGGTAGGACATTTGTCTCATAATACATATTCAATAGAAAATTGATATACTACACTTATAATTAAATATCTGCATGGAGTAAGATAGTAAATTAAAAACTTTATTTCATACAGCAATACATAATACATAAATAATCCAAAAAATGGATGGCACATGATACACATAGAAAAGCCCAAAATTGGATAGCACATGATTAGAATATAGTCAAATACATAATTGTAAGAGTCCAGGGATTACTACGCATGCACCAATAGCGCGTTGCCGCAAGAGGAAATCCGTGCCAACTGAGCATGCGCCAAAGACGCCTCAGTACGCCAACCCGCACCTGCGCAGAAGACCTGATGGAAAAGGGCAGGAAAATGCCCAGGAGGCGCACAGGAAGTGACCTCAACCTGATGGAAAAAGGCGGGAAAATGCCCAGGAGGCGCACAGGAAGTGACCTCAAGCTTCCCTATATAAGCCCAGCCCAGACACTGCCAAATTGCTGGATTATCTTCAGTCCACCCCCCTTGGTGCTAGTGTGTGATCTGTCTGAACCTGTTGTGACCTGGAAACCTATTTGACTACTCTTGATTGCTGCTTGCCATTGACCTCGGATTTGTATCTTGACCATGCTACTTTTTTGCCCCTTTTGTACTCAGCTGCCAGATTGGAACCGACCGCGGCTTGGATCTCGACCATTCTTCTTCTGATTAACCCTTTTATACTTTGTTGCCAAACTGGACTTGACCTTGGCTCGGATCTCGGACTAAGGCTTGCACAGTGCTCCGCACCCCTGGCACCCGTGCCACTCGGTGTCTACCAAGTCTCTGTCTCCATCTCTAGAGGCTTCAAGGACCCGAGGTGCAAGGGAGGCCTCCCTACTACTTCGGTCTCAACTCAGGTATGTGGCCCTCGTGACAATAATGCATGAACAGAATCCACAATGACGTGGTAGGATGAAGTATGCGAATTGGAACACGACATCTGTTTCGTGACTTGATGTCACTCATCAGGAGCAAGCGTGTACATGTGCAGGATATCTCTGTAATGATATATTGTGCATTTCTAGTTGGTCTATTATAGTCACAGGTGTGAAAAATATAAAAAAAATGGGGGGGGGGGGTAAAAACACCCTATATGATACTTACAAGGCATCCATGTGCAATTGGTACGGTATTGAGGGTCATGAATATCCCCACATGGGGAACATCTTCTCCGGGAGCTGAGATGGTATGTTGAACACCAGCCAGCCCAACGGGCAACCCTCCAAGGGATGGTCATGCATCAGGCTGTGATGTGTGAGTGAGCCTGTGTGATCACAAAAACCAAATTGGGGCTGTAGAAAGTAAATAAAATTATAAAGGTGAGGGATGTGTATTGAATAAACTGAATAGGAAAAATAAGTGCAAGAAGGTGTGTGAAATGAACCAAATCATAAGAAAAAGAAATAAAAAAAAGTAACCTGTACTGTGAACTGTGAGCCCCGACCTCAACCCTACTAGGCAGTTTTGGAACAAATATGACATTTTTACTGCCCTTGACCATTCAGGCAATAGAGCATTTGTAAGGTTAGGTAGTGATGTTGGGTGAGAAGACCTGGCTCATTATTGGGTTTCTAATTCATCCCAAAGGTGTTCAGTAGGGTTGAGGTCAGGGCTCTGTGCAGGTCACTTGAGTTCCTCCACACCAAACTGGGGGGGAAAACCATGTCTTTATGGAGCTGGTTTGGACACAGGGGCATAGTCATGCTGGAACAGAAAAGAGTCTTCACCAAACTGTTACCACAAGGTTGGAGGAGCACAATTGTCCACAATGTCTTTGTATGATGGAGTATTAACAGGACCCTTCACTGGAGACACCTGAACTCCATCATTTGGAGGAGTGTCCATATTGTTTAGGCCATATTAACATTATTGTGAGTTCTTTAATCGTGAACTTCCAAGGACAGGACTGGACTCACAATCGGTGTTTCAATTCATCCCAAAGATGTTCAGTAGGGTTGAGGTCAGGTACTGATGGATGAGAAGACCTGGCACCCAGTTGGGATTCCAATTAATCCCAAAGGTGTTTAATAGGGTCGAGGTCGGGGCTCTGTACAGGACATTTGAGTTCCTCCACACCAAACTGGTCAAACCATGTCTTTATGGAGCTGGCTTTGTACACAGGGTCACAGTCCATGCTGGAACAGAAAAGGGTCTTCATCAAACTGTTACTACAAGGTTGGAAGAACACAATTCGCTACAATGTCTTTGTATGACGTAGTATTAACAGATGTCTAACATTGACTCTCACTGTAGACATCTTAATTCCATCATATGGAGGAGTGTCAATATCCTTTGAGCCATATAGTGTATATGTTGGGAGTGGTTATTGGTAGAGTTATTTAATCGTAAACTTCCAAGAACAGGACTGATGTTAGATGAGAAGACCTGGATTGCCATTGGCGTTCTCATTCATCCCAAATCTGTGTAGGACTCTCAAGTTCCTCAAAACCAAACTTGTCCAGCCATAACTTTATGAAGCTGGCTCCACTATTCTTGGGTGGTTCCTACATAATTTTGGAGGGTGTCTCTTGGAATTTGCGCCCATTCAGTCTAAGGAATGTTTGTGAGGTTAGGTATTGATGTGTGATAAGAAGACCTGGCTCACAACCCGTTTCAGTAGGGTTGAGGTCTGGGCTCTACAGTATGTAGGACACCTGTGTTCCTCCACACCAAACTGGTCAAAACATGTCTTTATGTAGGTCACATGGTTGGGGACAGTCGTCTTGAAATTGAAAAGGACCTTTGCAAATCTGTTGCCACAAGGCTAACGTGCAGGTGATAGCTATGATCTTTTCATCCAAGAGCATGTGTGGGGTCAGGTACTGATGTTGGATGAGACCTGGATCGCAATTGGCATTCCAATTCATCTCAAAGGTGATCAGTAGGAATGAGGTTCTTTGCAAGACACTCGAGTTCCTCCACACCAATCTGGTCAAACCATGTCTTTATGGGGCTGGATTTGTATACAGGGGAACAGTCATGCTGGAGCAGAAAAGGGTCTTCAAACTGTTACCACAAGGTTGGAAGAATACAATTGTCTTCAATGTCTTTGTATGATGTCATAACAGGACCCTTCATTGCAGACACCTGAACTCCATCATTTGGAGGGGATTCACATATTTCTTCCCACATAGTGTATGATTTTTATTTCTTTTCAATGCCATAGGTAAAGTAATAAATATCACACAATCAGGTCTGCACCCTGTATGACCTCTCAAATTGTTCTCCTTCTTACCCTTCAGAGGTAATTTAGTAAAGTTGGCTCACATTACCAGGGCAGCGTTAGGCATACATATAGGAAATGACCTCAGATCTCAGTAGTGGCGATAAATAAGACAGAAACCTCCGGCATTGTTCTGTACGGGAGGGACAGATTAATTATACAGTGAGAAGGGCTGCAGCGCGGCACTCACATATGTGAAACAATCGCTAATCACCAAAGCCAGGAAGTGACCTTCCATATGTACAAAGCCGTGACAGTAATGGGTGGGCTGGAGGAGGGGGGCGGCGGACTGTCCTCTTATCAAATAGGACTTTTATAAAGGAACGCTTTAAAGCCAACGGATGCTCACATTTCAACATAAAAACAATGTGTGGTACATAGACATTGGACCATCATATGTACTATATCATAGTTTTCAACATTTCAGTGCAATTTCCAGTGATATTTTGCAGATCAGATATAGATTCACAGCTGGAGATCATGAAGTAGCTTGCAAAACACATATGGCAAGCCTGGAACAGTCTAAAGGTTCACAGCTGGGGACCATGATGTAACTTGCAGAACAGATATGGCTAGACTAGAGCAGTCTACATGTTCATGGCTGGGGACCATGAAGTAGCTTGCAAAACAGATATGGCTAGACTGGAACAGTCTATAGGATTACAGCTGGGGACCATGAAGTAGCTTGCAAAATATATATGGCTAGACCTGAACAGTCTATAGGTTCATGGCTGGGGACCATGAAGTAGCTTGCAAAATAGATATGGCTAGACCTGAAAAATTTATAGGCTCACGGCTGGGGACTATGATGTATCTTGCAAAACAGATACGGCTAGACTGGAACAGTTTATAGATTTACGGCTGGGAACCATGAAGTAGCTTGCAAAATAGGTATGGCTAGATCAGAACAGTCTATAAGTTCAGGGCTGGGGATCATGAAGTAGCTTGCAGGACAGATATGGCTAAATTGCATCAACTGCACTGGTACAGATGTGAACCTAGGGTAACAAATACAACTGGCAACCATAATGCTGCTGCGGACCACAATAAAATTAAGTTTGACACACCTGGCCTAAACTGTTCCTTTGAGCCAGTGGGAGAGTGAAGAAAAATGCTGTGTGCCTGACTGTGTGTTTTAACTAAGGGAAAAAGGAAACAAATTCACCGGCAGCACTTTTGGGGGTGGGCTACATAAATCATAGTCGCTTAGTGACCTCCCCATGCACATGTACTGCAGCAGGGCGGCCACTCTTCACAGCTGGGGACCATGATGTAACTTGCAGAAAAGATATGGCTAGACTAGAGCAGTCTACATGTTCATGGCTGGGGACCATGAAGTAGCTTGCAAAACAGATATGGCTAGACTCAAACAGTCTATAGAATTACGGCTGGGGATCATGAAGTAGTTTGCTTGCAAAACAGATATGGCTAGACCGGAACAATCTATAGAATTATGGTTGGGGACCATGAAGTAGCTTGCAAAACAGATATGGCTAGACCTGAACAGTCTATAGGTTCACGGCTGGGGACCATGATGTAACTTGGAGAACAGATATGGCAAGACTGGAACAGTCTATATGTTCATGGCTGGGGACCATGAAGTATCTTACAAAAAGATATGGCTAGACTGGAACAGTCTATAGCTTTATGGCTGAACACCATGAAGTACCTTGCAAATCAGATATGGCTAGACTGGAACAATCTATAGAATTATGGCTGGGGACCATGAAGTAGCTTGCAAAACAGATATGGCTATACCTGAACAGTCTATAGGTTCACGGCTGGGCACCATGAAGTAGCTTGTAAAACAGATATGGCTGGACTGGAACAGTCTATAGAATTACAGCTGGGGACCATGAAGTAGCTTGCAAAACAGATATGGCTAGACCTGAACAGTCTATAGGTTCACGGCTGGGGACCATGATGTAACTTGGAGAACAGATATGGCAAGACTGGAACAGTCTATATGTTCATGGCTGGGGACCATGAAGTATCTTACAAAAAGATATGGCTAGACTGGAACAGTCTATAGCTTTATGGCTGAACACCATGAAGTACCTTGCAAATCAGATATGGCTAGACTGGAACAATCTATAGAATTATGGCTGGGGACCATGAAGTAGCTTGCAAAACAGATATGGCTATACCTGAACAGTCTATAGGTTCACGGCTGGGCACCATGAAGTAGCTTGTAAAACAGATATGGCTGGACTGGAACAGTCTATAGGATTACAGCTGGGGACCATGAAGTAGCTTGCAAAATATATATGGCTAGACCTGAACAGTCTATAGGTTCGTGGCTGGGGACCATGAAGTAGCTTGCAAAATAGATATGGCTAGACCTGAAAAATTTATAGGCTCACGGCTGGGGACTATGATGTATCTTGCAAAACAGATACGGCTAGACTGGAACAGTTTAAAGATTTACGGCTGGGAACCATGAAGTAGCTTGCAAAATAGGTATGGCTAGATCAGAACAGTCTATAAGTTCAGGGCTGGGGATCATGAAGTAGCTTGCAGGACAGATATGGCAAGACCAGAACAGTCTGGTTCACAGATGGGGACCATGAAGTAGCTTGCAGGACAGATATGGCTAAATTGCATCAACTGCACTGGTACAGATGTGAACCTAGGGTAACAAATACAACTGGCAACCATAATGCTGCTGCGGACCACAATAAAATTAAGTTTGACACACCTGGCCTAAACTGTTCCTTTGAGCCAGTGGGAGAGTGAAGAAAAATGCTGTGTGCCTGACTGTGTGTTTTAACTAAGGGAGAAAGGAAACAAATTCACCGGCAGCACTTTTGGGGGTGGGCTACATAAATCATAGTCGCTTAGTGACCTCCCCATGCACATGTACTGCAGCAGGGCGGCCACTCTGTACCAGATAGATACGTGATCTGACACTTCCGGGTCTGGGGCACGTGCCTCCCGCAACCCGCTCCCGCTGTGATTGGACACAGCGGGAGCCAATCAGCAGGTCCGGCGGACTCGATTTCTGCCTGGACCCGCCTATCGTTCGAGAGAACCAGTACGGCGGTCTGCCTATGTAAACAAGGCAGATCGACGTTCTTCGAGAAGGGAAGGCAGTGATCCTGTGTTTCTGCTAAGCAGGAACAGGGATCTCTGTCTACTCACAGTAAAAGCACCTCCCCCACGCAGTTAGCAAGCGCCCCCTGGGAACACATTTAACCCTTTAATAACCCCTTCCCAGTCAGTGTCATTAGTACAGTGACAGTGTATAGTTTTAGCATCGATCACTGTATTTGTGTCACTGGTCCCCAAAAAAGTGTCAGAAGTGACACTTACGCCACGTACACACGATCGGTTTTCTCGTCGGAAAAAGATATGACGGCCTTTCCGACGGGATTCCGCTCAAGTTTGCCTTGCATACACACGGTCACGCAAAAGTTCGCTGAAATTACGACCGCCAAGAACGCGGTGACGTACAACACTACGACGAGCCGAGAAAATGACGTTCAATGCTCCCGAGCATACGTGGAAACGTTTCCGAGCACGCGCAGGGATTTTGCGCGTCGGAATTGCCACAGACGATCGCATTTTCGGATAGGAACTTTTCACCATCGAAAAATTGAGAGCATGCTCTCAATCTTTTGCTGGCTGGAATTCTGGAGCATACACACGGTCGCATTTTCCGACCAAAAAAACTCTCATCGGTCTTTTGCGGGCCGAAATTCTGACCGTGTGCACGCGGCATTAGTGCCCCATTTGTCCGCCGCAGTGTCGCAGTCCTGCTAAAAGTCGCTGATCGCCGCCATTGCCAGTAAAAAACAAATTAATTAATAATATAAAATAAAATATAAAATAATAAATAAAATAATAAATAATACATTAAAATATAAAATATAAAATATAAAATAAATTAAATTCCATAAAAATAACCTATAGTTTGTAGACACTATAACTTTTGCGCAAACCAATCAATATACGCTTATTGGGATTTTTTTTTTTCACCAAAAATATGTAGCAGAATACATATTGGCCTAAATTGATTTGATTTTTTTACATTTTTTTTATTGGATGTTTTATAGCACAACGTAAAAAAAAATTTTTTTTTTTCAAAATTGTCGGTCTATTTTTTTTATAGCACAAAAAATAAAAATCGCAGAGGTGATCAAATACCACCAAAAGAAAGCTCTATTTATGGGGAAAAAAGGACGTCAATTTGATTTGGGTATAGCGTCGCACGACCGCGCAATTGTCAGTTAAAGTGGCGCAGTGCAAAAAAATGGCCTGAAGGGGATAGGATGTACTGACTAGTAAATTGACTATTTACTAACTAGTCAATGTTCTGTACATGCAGTGGGGGTTATTAGTCATTATCCTTCTCGTGGTGTGACTACAAAAAAAAACAAAAAAGAAAATCGAATGTAGGCCACGCTAAGTGGACGGAATGGAGTCTGTTTTCTCCATAACAATTAAATACTAAGTAGCAATTTCATAATCCAGGCTGTTATGCTTGCAATTACAATAGAGATGTGATTTAGATGATAATACGCCTCCTACGTACAATCGTTTTAACACATCGCTGTTTAAGCAGTTAAGATGATTGGATTCCGTGGGGTCACCAGAGGGGAAAAATAAAAAAAAATAAAAAAAAACACAACAAAAACTTCATTGTGTCATTCGGAAAGGACGAATTTTTTAAAAATCCGCCAAACCTTCAAAGTATAAAAAAAGGAATCAAATAAAAATATTTTCAAGAACACCTTGTCATGGGAAAAAATGCAATATTCCGAATGATGGTTTTAGTGCAAATTTCCACTAACAGATGTGAATAAATCCCCCGTATGATTGTTCCCGGACTCATCTTGTGTCCAGATGATTCTAAAGTGTTGCCTTTAAATTTTTTTTTTTTTTTATCACAACACTTGCTGACATTTCAAAGGGGAAAAAAGCGCAATGTATTTTTGGTGTATCTTTATCCAGGGCTATTATGGTAAAATTTGCCCGCAGATCATGTTTGACGTGACATTATCGCATTTAATTGCCATATTTTCATGATTATATTTTTAAAAAAAAAGGATTTGTGGTTGCGCCCCCTGGAGGCTATCTTGTTGATAACTATTGTCTCTGGTTTCTGGGCATTGTGTCAAGTGTTTTTCTTCATTTGTTTCCAAAAATACCCTCGCCTTTCTCCAAAGACCGAAGGAACCATACAGACATATAGGGGGGGATTTACTAAAACTGGAGCACTCGGTGGGGTTGCTTTACTAAAACTGGTGCAGTCAGAATCTGGTACAGCTATGCATGGTAGCCAATCAGCTTCTAACGTCAGCTTGTTTAATTAGGCTTTGGCAATAGAACCTGGAAGCTGATTGGTTTCTATGCAGAAGTGCGCCATATTTTGCACTCTCCAGCTTTAGTAAATAAACCTCAGTATCTGGTGCGGCTGTGCGTGGCAGCCAATCAGCTTCTAACTTCAGCTTGTTCAATTAGGCTTTCACAGTAAAACCTGGAAGTTGATTTATGTGCAGAGCTGCACCACATTTTTGCGCTCTACACTTTTCGTAAATATTCCCCCATACTAGTACAGCCGCGACCAAAAGTTTTGAGAATGACGCAAATATTATGTTTTCACAAAGTCTGCTGCCTCGGTTTTTTTTAACGATGGCGATTTGCATATACTCCAGAATGTTATAAAGAGGGATCAGATGAATTGCAATTAATTGCAAAGTCCCTCTTTGCCATGAAAATGAAGTTAATCCGATTAAAAAAAACATTTCCACTGCGTTTGTGAAGAAGGCTTCAGGGTGCCCAAGAAAGTCCAGCAAAAGGCGCATGCGCGGCGGCACCTAAGATGGACGCGTAGTCCGGGAGCTCCGTCCCGCCTCAGCAGACCGGATCGAAAATTCGGCACTTGGACCGGCGATCGGGACCTGGAGTTGCCCTACACGGCCACCGGAATCCCTGGGGACATTCCCGATGTACTCGGGAGCGGTAAGGAGAAACCTAAAACCGGCCTTTGAAGCCGCATTACCGCAGGCCGAGACTGCCAAGATGGCGACCGCGCCCCTCAGCTCTCCTCAGGCTGCACAGCCGAATCCCCCATACACGGCCTCCCCCTCCCTGCTTCAGCCAGAACACCCTACAGGCAACATCCCATCAAACCCAGCATCCCCAGCGTCCACCGCTTCTCTCCTGGAGCATAACCTGACAAACCTGGGGTATTCCCCAATGGATGCAGGCCCTCCCCAGTCTCACCAGCTACTACAGCATGGGGATTCAGGCCTACTCCAGCCAGCATCAGTAGCAGACCTATATACCAAGTTTGCAGAACTACTGGACAGAGGCCTTCATAATACTGCACACAAAATAACCAGTGACATTAAAGCAGATCTCCAGAACATTGGTACCCGCATGGAAATCATTGAATCTAATCTGGACTCCACGATTTCCAGAACAAGCCAAAATACTGCATGTATACAGACCTTGCAGGAACAACTAGAGACTGCTAATGCTAAGATTGATGACCTTGAAAACCGTAACCGAAGATACAATTTTAGGGTCAGGGGGCTCCCTGAATCCTACAAGGACATCCCTGAAACTATAAAATCGTTCATTAAAGATTTGCTCCCAGACACCCCACAGCACAGGCTTGAGCTGGATCGGGCCCACAGAGCACTCCGACCTCCTAGAGCTGACGGCCTCCCCCGTGACGTCGTGGTGAAACCACATTTCTTCTCAATCAAAGAAGAGGTCATGAGGAAATCGAGATCCATGTCTGAAATTTTGTTCCAGGGACACCGCCTGGAAATTTTTGCTGACTTATCCCCCTCGACTATACAAAAACGGAGAACCCTAAAGCCACTTCTCCAAATCCTGATGGACAGAGAAATCAAATACTGGTGGCTATTCCCGTTTCAACTCAAATTACTCCACAAAGGCAAGGCATATACCTTTGGATCCCTGCAGGAAGGAGAAAAGCTTTTCCTTTAACTAGGCTTCATCAACCAGGACCCGACTGCACGCCACCCAGGAAATCAACCTAACGCGGCAAAGAGACACTTGCCCACGAGTCCCCTGAATCCGGTTTGGGAAAAAGCAAGAACCAAGAAATCCAAGGAAACTAATCCTCCGTGAACTCCATTCCGCACTTTTTCTTTGGAACTCAATTTTTTTTTGACATCCACTTATTTTTAGTAACCCCCTTTTGCCCGCCCCTCTTCAGATGTTCGCTGAAGGGGTGGGGTCTCCCCGTTTGTGACCCCCGAGATGAGTGTCAAGTCGGGACACCCTTACGCCTCTTTTGAGGCGATCTCGGGGGGCACGATCCTTGGGGACGTTGTTAACCCATACTTTTCATCATACACTGACTGTGATCTACGCCTCCACAGCTTTTGGTTAGTCCGGGTGGGTAGAGAGGAGGGTGGGTACCCGTCCTGCTAGACTGACCCTGGGATTTATTCTCAATAATCTCCCCTGCTACTCCAGGTCCCTTTTCACAGTTCTAATACTAGTTTATTAGTTTGTTTAATATTATGTTGACCTGTACATCTTCTCCGCCGGGCTCTACTTAAAGTGAATGCTTATCTTTGCCAGAGGTTGAGATGTATGTGTCGGGCCAGGTGCCTATTTCTAGGATCTTCATTTTAAATAATCTACTAGAAGGTCCCTCTGCTGGGGCGGTGTTCATGCCCCCCTTTCTGCCTAGTGGTTTTTGGTACTCCAACGGCCACTGGACAGGACCAAGCTCTTCCTACTGGAGAGATTCTTCTGTGACTCACTCTTCCTGATGGAGGACTCTGTCCCCTCCACTCTCCGGGGATCTCCCTTGCTCCCCGTCTTTCCTCTTTACCTTCCCGCTTTCCTTCTCTGCTTATATTCTAATGTGTTTTTCACCACAGGAGTCCTCTGGGGGGACTACTTTAGACGTTTACTGCTGCTCTCACCGCTCTCCGCTCACCGTTTGAGGAGCCTTGGAACCCGTAGACACAGGATGGTGAGTGCTGTTGATTGCCCAGCTCTGCTCTTACCTCTGCTCAATGGCTAATGACACACCTGTAAACGTGGCCCTTAAAATAGTGTCCCATAATGCCCAAGGCCTGAACTCCCAGTCCAAAAGACGCAAAGTTTTTCAATACCTACATTCCCAAAAAGCAGATGTGATCCTTCTACAGGAAACTCACTTTCCTAGAAGTTTTAACCCTACATTCATCCACTCCAAATTCCCCTTCTTTAAACTTGCCAATGCTGAGAACAAAACAAAGGGGGTGGGTATTTTTATCTCCAAACGATGCAAATTTACCCCCAAATCTGAATTTAGGGACCCGGACGGGCGCTACCTTCTCTTAGTGGGGGAATTAGACAATCAATTATACTCTCTAATTTCGTATTATGCTCCCAATAGGGGCCAGTTTGCCTTCTTCCAAAACATGTTCTCAACACTAACGCCACTATTGGAAGGCACAGTGATTTATGGAGGCGACTCTAACTCGGCCTTTGACCAGGGCATGGACAAATCACGTCCCCTGGGCAAGCGCCTCATTAGACCGACAAAACAGAGCCTACGCATAGCTAAACTTATCTTCCAGCAGGGACTGATAGACATTTGGAGGGAAGTAAATCCTACATTGCGAGACTACACCCATTTCTCCAACCCCCATAGATCTTTCGCAAGAATCGATCACATCCTTATAGCCTCAGCATCCATTCCACTAACGCACAGGGCATATATTAAAGACGTAGTCTGGTCGGACCACTCGATGGTGATTCTTGTACTTCAGCGACCGAGGGACCATAAACCTACCCGAAGATGGAGGCTTAACGAATCCATCCTGAGTGATCCGATCAGATCGAAAGCTATTGAAACCAACATACGCAACTACTTCCTCATTAATGATACAGCAGACACTAGCCCCTCTTGTCTCTGGGCAGCTCATAAAGCAGTGATAAGAGGACACCTGATCCAATTAGCCTCTCAAATTAATAAAGAAAACAAAACAGACATAGAAAAGCTGGATAGGGAATATACAGCCTTAATTAAACAACACAAAGCGGACCGAAATGCAGTTCCTACCACCCAGCTGGATGCAGCACGCACAGCCCTAAACCTCGCCTTAACCACTAAGGCTGAAAAATGGCTTAGGTGGAATAGAAACAGATGCTATAGCAATGGCGACCGCATCGGTCCTATGCTGGCAGGCAAATTATCCCCGAAATTTCGATCTCCGGCCCTACCAAAGATCAAGATTCAGGGTGGTACCCTGTCCCAAAACCCACAACGGATAATGGGAGAATTCCTAACCTTCTATAAATCCCTATACAGTAGTGGAAGCAGCCCTTCTCCTGAGGCCATGGACCTCTTCCTAAACAGCATTCAGATTCCCAAATTAGAAGCTAGGCACCGCCAGATTCTGGATTCTCCTATTTCTGCCGAAGAAATTTGCGCGGTCATCAAAAACCTGAAATCACACTCAGCCCCTGGCCCAGATGGCTTCTCCATACCATATTACAAATCATTTTCTACCTTACTCGCCCCATACATGGCTAGATTCTTCAATGCTCTTAGGAAGGGGGATCCCCTCGATACATCACTTAACACGGCCTACATCACGGTCCTCCCCAAGCCAGATAAGGACTCCAGCTCGGTCAGCAACTACAGACCAATATCCCTCATCAACAACGATTTAAAGATCCTGACTAAGATCCTTGCGGACTGCCTGGCTTCCTTCATCAGCATATACATTAATAAAGACCAAGTGGGCTTCATACCGGGGAGACAGGGGCCTGACCAAATACGAAGAGCGATAGACATAGTTTCCCTTATAAATTCCAACTGGGATGGGGGCTCATCCAGGCAGGGGTGTCTTCTGTCTCTGGACTTACAAAAAGCGTTTGACGCCGTCCAATGGCCCTACATTTTCCATCTACTACAAAAATGGGGATTTGGGGATTCTTTTCTCAATGTCATTCACGCATTATACTCAACTCCATCAGCTCAGGTGCGTCTGCAGGGGTTCTACTCAGACTCCTTCCCCATAGCCAGAGGCACAAGACAGGGGTGCCCACTCTCCCCGTTGATCTTCGCCATAGCAATCGAATCCCTGGCGATTGCCATCAGAAACAACCCAAACATTCAAGGCATTCAAAGCGGCCCCAAGTGTCATAAATGTGCATTATTTGCTGATGACATCTTACTATTTGTATCTTCTCCGCTGACATCGCTCCCCATTATCTGCCGTCTCTTGGATGATTTTGGGAAGATCTCAGGCCTTAGAGTAAATTATGACAAATCCCAGGCACTTAATATCAATATCCCAGATCCTCTCCTGGCCAGGCTCAGGGACAGCTTTCGGTTCTCATGGAGCGACTCTTCCATTTCATATTTAGGGATACAGCTGACTCCTAAGATTGAACTCCTTTATCAAGCCAATTTTCCCCCTCTTTATAAAAAACTGGAGGAGGACCTATCTCGTTGGTCCAGGCTGTCCCTGACCTGGCTAGGCAGGATCAACACGATCAAGATGACACTGCTCCCCCGCATCCTATACTATTTTAGAGCTCTTCCGATACCAGTAGATACTATCCGCCTAAAACGCTTCCAGGCCAACATTGTTAAATACATTTGGGGTAAAGGGGGACACAGATTCTCTAAAACGACCCTGTTTAGGCCTAGGTCAGAGGGCGGCTTGGTTCTACCAAACCTACTCTGGTACCTACAAGCGGCTCAATTAGCCCAGATTTCTACAGTCTACTCTCGATGGGAACATCCTGATTGGATCCACATAGAGAGGCAAGCAGTCCCCCACCACACCCTAGACTTCCTCCTCTGGAGCCCAAAGAAACTTAGACCCCCCATCCTCTCCCCAACATTGTCACATTCCTTTACATTATGGGACAGAATGAAAAGCAACAACCACTTAATATCCCCAACGACACCATTACAGCACCTGTTCCACAATCCCGATTTCCCCCCAGGTCTCAATATCTCTGCTTTTAAATGGTGGCTCGACAAAGGGATGTACAGGATAGGACACTTCCTTAGACCTTTAGGTCCACTCTCTAAAGCTTTCTGTGTCAGCAAACTCGACATGCCACAGTCAGAATCCTTTCGATTCTCCCAAATTTCAAGCTATTTATACAATAAATGTAGGTCCCTACCAAATGGACCCCAAATGACTCCTTATGAAATATGGTGTGGACAGGCCTGCGAGCAGAGGGGGGGCATCTCGGTGATTTACAAGGCACTATCCTCTGCACAACTCAAGGCACCTTACATGCTAGCCTGGGAAGGGGATCTTTCTCAAAGTTGGCAGCTGGAAACTTGGCACAGGAATTTCTCCCAGTCTTACAAAGGCATTTTAAACACTGGTCTAGTAGAGGCTAGCTTAAAAGTGCTAACTAGATGGTACCTGGTGCCCTCCAAATTAGCTCGCTTCTACCCTTCGGCTTCACCCCTCTGCTTTCGGGGATGTGGCCTGAGGGGAGACATGCTTCACACATGGTGGACCTGTCCTAGGATTAGACAATTCTGGCACAGGATTTTCAGTTGGATTAGTAGGATAGCCGAAAGGCCTGTGCAGGTGTCCCCGCTGGTAGCACTCCTCAACTTCCCAGTAAGAGAAGTCCCCAGGGTTACGCAACGCCTCATCTTCTTCATCATTCTAGGAGCTAAAATCACTCTGGCCAAAGCCTGGAAAAAACCCTCAGTCTCAACAATCCTAGCCAAGAGAAAGATCTCTTGTATTATGAACCAAGAAAAAATGGCTAGTGTAATCCTGGAAAGCTCAACCAAGTTCAAACTAATTTGGGAACCCTGGGCAAACTACATTGGAGTCACGCTTTGACTCTCACACAGAGCAGCCGCATTTGGATATGTCTATACCCCCCAGTCGACTCCTATGCACCTCTTTCAACCTTTATCTCCTCTGCCTTCTCTCCCCCCCTTTTTTTTTCTTTTCTCTCTCTTTTTCTTCTCTCCATACGCCTTTCGTCCTTTTCTCTTCCCACCTTCCCTCCTTACTGATGGTCTCGGGCATTGGACTGTTTTCAAACGGCCATGACCTGGGCCTCGGCCGGGGGCCATCTTGTGTTGGCTCCCGGCCCTGGCCCAGACTGTAACTGCCATATGGGAGTTCATACTCCCTGTCTCCTAATTCATTTATTTTCATTATCATCTATTTAGTTATTATTGTAGAACAGTTGCTATAAGAGCTCGTTATTGATCAGAAGACATCGGATCAACTCACACACCCACTGCGGTGAGCATAAATTTAGTAGCCTCGGATAATATCTCCTCCATCCCTCTCAGAGAATCGATGTCTTTCTTTCTCCAGTTGGAGGGAGGTCGGAGGCGGTGAGGCCCCGCCACAGTATGTCCCCAATTGGGGTGGCGGACCACTTCCTCCCAATATCGCATATATTATCTACTATATCTGATCATATGTCTTCTCATGATTACCAAATACAAAGTTCATGTCTAACTAAGCCTACTCTGTATTATGATGTTCTGTACTCCTAAACTTCATTTAGTTGTTTGTCAAGCGACCGTGTTGGTCGTCTGTATTACGTTGACTCGAGATGTAGTCATGTCATGCACTGTTCTCCCCTCCCCCCTTTTCCCCTTCTAATTTTCCTTTTTTGAAAATAAAAATATATTGAAACAAAAAGAAAGTCCAGCAAGCTCCAGGACCGTCTTCTTACAGTTGATTCAGCTGCGGGATGGGGGCACCACCAGGGCAGGGGGATGGGGGCACCACCAGGGCAGGGGGATGGGAGCACCACCAGGACAGGGGGATGGGAGCACCATCAGGGCAGGGGGATGGGGGCCACCACCAGGGCAGGAGGATGGTGGCCACCACCAGGGCAGGGGGATGGGGGCACCACCAGGGCAGGGGGATGGGGGCCACCACCAGGGCAGGGGGATGGGGGCGCCACCAGGGCAGGGGGATGGGGGCGCCACCAGGGCAGGGGGATGGGGGCACCACCAGGGCAGGGGGATTGGGGCACCACCAGGGCAGGGGGATGGGGCTACCACCAGGGCAGGTTGATGGGGGCCACCACCAGGGCAGGGGGATGGGGGCCACCACCAGGGCAGGGGGATGGGGGCACCACCAGTGCAGGGGGATGGGGCTACCACCAGGGCAGGTTGATGGGGGCCACCACCAGGGCAGGGGGATGGGGGCCACCACCAGGGCAGGGGGATGGGGGCACCACCAGTGCGGGGGGGAAATCGGGGCACCACCAGTGCGGAGCTTGCTCAGGAATGGCAGTAGGCAGGTGTGAGGGCATCGGCACACACAGTGAGGAGAAAACTTTTGGAGGATGGCCTGGTGTCAAGAAGGGCAGCAAAGAAGCCTCTTCTCTCCAGGAAAAACATCAGGGACAGACTGATATTATGCAAAAGGTACAGGGACTGGACTGCCGAGGACTGGGGGAAAGTCATTTTCTCTGATAAGTCTCCTTTCCAATTGTTCGGGGCATCTGGAAAAAAACCTTGTCCAGAGAAGAAAAAGGTGATCGCTACCATCAGTCCTGTGTCATGCCAACAGTAAAGCATCGTGAGACCATTCATGTGTGGGGTCACTTCTCAGCCGAGAGAGTGGGCTCACTCACAATTTTGCCTGAGAACACCGCCATGAATAAAGAATGGTACAAAAACATCCTCTGAGAGCAACTTCTCCTAACCATCCAAGAACAGTTTGGTGAGGAACAATGCCCTTTCCACATGATGGAGGACCTTGCCATAAGGGAATGGTGATACCAAAGTGGCTTTGGTATCACCGCCATGAATAAAAAATGTTACAAAAACATCCTCCAAGAGCAACTTCTCCCAACCATCCAAGAACAGTTTGGTGAGGAACAATGCATTTTCACACATGATGGGGCACCTTACCATAAGGCAATGGTGATACCAAAGTGGCTTTGGGAACAAAACATTGAAATTTTGAGTCCATGGCCAGGAAACTCCCCAAACTCCTGGAACAAAAAAAAAAACCCCACAAATTCTGACAAACTCCAGACGTTGAGTGACGGCGTGCCAGGGGGAATTGCAGAGGTCTTGAAAAAGAAGGGTCAACACTGCAAATATTGACTCTTTGCCTAAACTTCATAAAATCCTTTGACACTTATGAAATGCTTGTAATTATACTTCAGTACAGTAAAACCTTGGATTGCGAGCTTAATTCGTTCCAGAAACATGCTTGTAATCCAAAGCACTTGTATATCAAAGCGAATTTCCCCATAAAAAATAATGGAAACTCAAAATGATTCGTTCCACAACCATTTTTTCATAGGTCCTTCAGGTTATAGTCCATATAAAAAGATTATAGCAATGTGACCAGGTTGTGTAACCATAAAATGTCCATTCACAAATGGAAGCCTCCACAAGGGGATTAGAAGAAAAATCCAGCAGGAGCTCCAGAGTATAAAAGAGAAGAGAGGAGCCTCTAAGTGTAGCAATATGTTGCTAAATATTGTACCTTCAATAAATGTAACCATATTGCTACACTTAGAGGCGCCTCTCTTCTCTTTTATGCTCAGTTGTGACATGACGCTACTTGTATATCAAGACATCGCTTGTATATCAAGTCGAAATGTATTAAAAAATTTTGCTTGTCTTGCAAAAAGCTCTCAAACCAAGGTATTACTGCATACCATAGTAACATCTGACAAAAAGATCTAAAAACACTGAGGCAGCAGACTTTGTGAAGATTAACATTTCTGTCATTCTTAATGTTGTGGGTGTAGTAGTAACCCACAATCAGCTGGACTTGCACTGTAATGTTGAAGATGTTTTGTCCTTCATCAAAGTAGCTTTCCCAGTTCTAATGATGATCAGGAACATATCATACAAGAAGAGAGCAGCGCTTTCTGAATACCAGTCGGGATTACCAAAGGAGGTGAGGTCTCGGTGGACAAGCTGCGAGTGTCTTCCATACCCCCCCAAACCGTAAAAAGAGCAGAAGTAGGCGTCGTGGCAACTTGAGGCACCCACATGCAAAAATTCTTTTATTTGCTACTCCGTGATTACAAAGAGGACTACTTACGCGTTTTGGCCCAAAGCCATTAGTCTTTAGGCTAAAACGCGTATGTTTTCTCTTTGTAATCACCCTGTAGCAAATAAAAGAATGTCCGCATGTGGATGCCGGCTGCCTGCTTTTGCTATTTCTATCAGGAACATACCCCAAAGTTTTACACATGTCATCGGATTCCCTCAGCAAGGTGCCATTTTTATTATATACCTTATTGTAGACCGTCTGCTTCTCTATGGAATGCAGGTATAGGGGCCGGCAGGGTCATGTACAAAGCTTCCTGAAAATATCACAGCACCCTGCCTCAGTACTTCTCAGCAAGCAGCCCTGATGCAAGCAGTGGGAGGAGAAATAGGGCAAATACCAAAATGCCCTGATGGGTGGGTGTCAGTCTGGAGGAGTGGGTGTTCCTAGGCAAGGCTGTATTTACAGGGTAGACCACCCTAGGCAATGACCACATGTGATGCTGAGCCTTCATGATTGAAAGAACTGAAGTCCAGGGGCGCACCAGGGACAGTCAGGCTGGAAAGGAAGGAGCTAGATGATGCTGGACGTCCTCCAGCCAGGAAAAAAGGCAGTCTCTGTCTCATTTGTTACAGCTTCTAATGCACATTGTGAGAAGCTCGCAGTGTGCAGTAAAATCTGAATAAGATATTGCAGTACAGGAGAGGAGCCAGTACAACTGTGCAAGACTGAAGGGAAGGCTGTGGTTCTATTTGAAGGTACCTAATTTATCTGGGTGGCTATAAATCAGTGGCGGACCGTGCTTAAGGGCGCACGGGCGCCACCCCCTCTCTCCTGCTACACCCCTCTAGCACCAATAGATAGATTCAAACTGCATGAATCTATCTATGGCCGCCGCTGCAACCCCCTATTCAGGCGCCCGTCCCCTTTTCGGGCGCAGGGCGCCTTAATTACAGCGGCGGGGGGGGGTTAGGCTCTAATAGGTGTCAAAAAAGATGACCTGCGAGCACCATGCCGGGCACTAGCACTAGCAGGTCACTCAGCTGTGTTAGAAAAGCGAATGAATATTCGCTTTCCTAACACTAAACCGTCTCTCCGCCAATCAGGTGCTCGGATCTGTTACCCGTCACCTGATTGGCTGAAACGGCAGGCGCTGTGATTGGACACCAGACATCCAATCGTAGCAGAGGATGGGAAGAGAGGACGAAGAAGACATCGAGGAGCTGTCCCACTGAGACAGGTAAGTGCAGACAGCGGACCAGCTGGGGGTGGGCACACTGGAGCATTTGATATGGCACAGTGGCTGCGTTTGATGGGGCATAGTGGGAGCAATTGATGGGCACAGTGGCTGGATTTAATGGGGCACAGTGGCTGCGTTTGATGGGCACAGTGGCTGCCTTTGATGGGCACAGTGGCTGCTTTTGATGGGCACAACGGCTGCCTTTGATGGGCACAGTGGCTGCTTTTGATGGGCACAACGGCTGCTTTTGATGGGCACAGTGGCTTTGTTTGAGGGCACAGTGGCTGCATTTGATGGGCACAGTGGCTGTGTTTGATGGGCACAGTGGCTGCATTTTATGGGGTGCAGTGGCTGCATTTGATGGCACAGTGGCGGCAATTGACGGGCACGGTGGCTGCATTTTATGGGGCACAGTGGCTGCATTTGTTGGCACAGTGGCTGCGTTTGATGGGCACAGTGGCTGCATTTAATGGCACAGTGGCTGCGTGTGATGGCACAGTGGCTGCATTTGATGGCACAGTGGCTGCGTTTGATGGGCACAGTGGCTGCCTTTGATGGGCACAGTGGTGGCAATTGATGGGCACAGTGGCTGCGATTGATGGTACAGTGAGGCTGCAATTGATGGAGTTTTTTTCAGAATTTTTCAGTTTGTTTGCGCCGCTCCACCCCCCCCCCCCCCCCCAAATTTTGAGCATCAGCCACCACTGCTATAAATACCGGGGTGTGCTCCTGATACTCAGAACTTGAGAAGCTAATTGAAGGATTGGCAAAATATCTTCAACATTAAGGAACAAAGCTAGTTGAATGTGACTACTACTACACTAAATGACCAAAACGTCTGAATACTCCTGACCATCACACCTATCTTTATGATCAGAAGTGTTTGAACCCCCCCCCCACCACCACCAGCAAATGATGGAGTTCAGGTGTCTGGTAATATTACATTATATAAAGATATTGTAGACAATCGTGCTCTACCAACCTTGTGGTAACAGTTTGGAGAAGACCCTTTTTTACAGCAGCATGAGCGTGCCCCACCCCCGTGTACAAAAGTAGCTCCATAAAGACATGTTGTGACCAGTTTGGTGTCCAGTGTCCAACACAGGGCCCTGACCTCAACCCTACCGAACACCTTTGGGATGAACTGGAAATCTGATGGTGCGTCAGGTCTTCTCATCCAACATCAGTACCTGACCTCACAAATGCTCTATTGGCTGAGCGGGCAAGGGAAGTAGGTTCAATTAGCTCCAAACCTGCCCAGTAGGGTTGAGGTCAGGGCTCTGTACCGGTCACTTGCGTTTCTCATCAAGACATAGTTTGACCAGTTTGGTGTGGAGGAACTCGAGTGCACAGAGCCTTGACCTCAACCCTACTAAACACCTTTGGGATGAATTGGAACACCAATTATGAGGTCTTTTTTGGTGCCCGAAATGGGGCTTAAGATGTGAACCAGGTAACATCAGTACCTGACCTCACAAATGGGCACTGACATCCACAGACACCCTACAAAATCTTGTGGAAAGATTGGAGGATGATATAGCCACAAAAGAAGACAACACCATAATAATAAGAACTTGGGGGAAGGGGGCCATGCTGGGGACAACTCTATAATAATGGCCATGGAGGGGCCATAGAGGTGTGATGTCAGGTGTCCACAAACTTTTGGCCATATAGCTTTAATAAGAACCTTCAAAGATGTACCATAAAGACCTTGGCCTTCAATATAAAGTAGATCTCTACTCAAATGTTGACTTTTCCGTATTGACTAAAAGTAACAAAAGGTCTGAAGCACTTTCTTTTCCTGGAGAAACTTTTACTGTTAGCTCAATCCTGGTCAAACATTAAAAAAAATAGACAAAATGCCTTTCTTCTTTTAAGGATGGATGACAAAGAATCAGAATTTACCCAAATCTGCTGTCTGACAACCTGGGAATCATGAGCTATAGTGAAGAGCATGACTTGTTGACGCATTCCCACAATGCAATGCTCAACACCTGAGCAGCCAATGGCCACGCTTGATTGCTTCCATGCTTCCTTCTTGCACTGGCTGACTATGTCCCTCCTATAAAGTGAACCTGTTACATTGTATCTATTGCAGGCAACATTGAGTTTCCCTTTAATTACGCCCCACATGACAGTACCTCCTGGCTATAAAATGGTCCTGAAGGTCTTCTGAAGAGTTCTGTTTTCTTAATACTTTTTTTTTTTTTACACTTTCCATTTATTCCCCACCAGGCCAAACAGAAACACTTCTGCTTTTTATCACGGGTGACAATTCGTTAAGAGAAAAGAAAGACGTTCATTTTCCAGCAAGAAATATAGCTTTTTATTAGGGGCCATGTCCTCGGATATCATAAATATAGCAGTTAACTGTCAAGCGGTTAACTGACAAGGTCTGGGGAGCACAAATCCAGCAACAAAAAAAATTACAAAAAAATATATATATATATATATCAGCTCTGGAAAGCTTCTGCTATTGCTTGTGATAATCTATGACAGGATGAATTAACACAGGATCACCATACCTCCCAATGTGCTCAAAGTCAGCAGAGCTCTGGTGTTAAACCTTCTGAACTCCAATTTTAAGGCCATTCCAAATCTTTGCATTCTTTAAAGAGAATCCGTCATGACTGGGCTTGTGAAATCCCAAATTCTTGGTCTTAAATCATTACAACATACCTATGGAAGATTTTATATTTTCTTCTTTATGTATTACTAATAAAGAAGGCCCAATGTATTCATTTAATAATCAGGGGGATTAACAAAGAGTGACACAAGTTTTATGCCTGCACCCCTCTTCTAAGCAGAGAAAACGGAGCGGATGCTTCTCTTAAAGCTGTAGTAAACCGCACCAATTTGTTTTTTTTTTTTAAACCCTGCAAGGTAAAGGCATAATGTGCTAGTATGCATCAAATACTAGCACACTATGAAATACTTACTATAGAATGAAGCCCTCCAGTGGCGCGCTGTCACTAAGGTTGGCACGTTTTCATCAAGCCAAACCTAAAACACTTTAGCGGCGCACAGAAATTTTTAATTTTTTTGCAGATTACAATATAGGATTGTAAAAGAGCTGGGACACCGTTGGGTGCCCCAAGAAGAGTCGTATTGCAGCGCATGTAGTGTCCCGTGACGAACCGTGGGTGTGGTCAAATTGTGTTAATAATGGGAGAAGCTTAAGGAGTGTAGATAAATCAAACAAGGTCCGTCTGTCCCCCAGTACATCCCCCACCACATCCGTCTGTCCCCCAGTACATCCCCCCCCAGGTCCATCTGTCCAACAGTATAATCCCCCCAGGTCAGTCTATCCCCCAGTACATCCCCCCCGCCCAGGTCAGTCTGTCCCCCAGTATAATCCCCCCAGGTCAGTCTGTCCCCCAGTACATCCCCCCAGGTCAGTCTGTCCCCCAGTACATCCCCCCAGGTCAGTCTGTCCCCCAGTACATCCCCCCAGGTCAGTCTGTCCTCCAGTATAAACCCACCCAGGCCAGTCTGTCCCCCTAGTATAATCCCCCCCAGGTCAGTCTGTCCCCCAGTACATCCCCCAGGTCAGTCTGTCCCCCAGTACATCCCCCCAGGTCAGTCTGTCCCCCAGTACATCCCCCCAGGTCAGTCTGTCCCCCAGTACATCCCCCCAGGTTAGTCTGTCCCCCAGTACATCCCCCCAGGTCAGTCTGTCCCCCAGTATAAACCCACCCAGGCCAGACTGTCCCCCCAGTATAATCCCCCCAGGCCAGTCTGTCCCCCAGTACATCCCTCCAGGTCAATCTGTCCCCCAGTATATCCCCCAGGTCAGTCTTTCCCCAGTACATCCCCCCCAGGTCAGTCTGTCCCCAGTACACCCTTCTCAGGTCTGTCTGTCCTGCAGTATAACCCCCCCCAGGTCAGTCTGTCCCCCAGTATAATGCCCCCAGGTCAGTCTGTCCTCCAGTATAATCCCCCCAGGTCAGTCTGTCCCCCAATATAGTCCCCCCCAGGTCAGTCTGTCCCCCAGTACATCCCCCCCGCCCAGGTCTATCTGTCCCCCAGTATAATCCTGAGGTCAGTCTGTCCCCCAGTATAATCCCCCCAGGCCAGTCTGTACCCCATTAAAACTGCCTCCCCCCACCAATATAAATAAAAGCACTGGAAGCTGATGGGAGGGGAGAGGGGGATAGGAGGATTGGTGCTGCAGGGCTGCCACTGATGTGTCCAGGTTTCAGGTGGACTGAAACCCAGACACAGGATCTAAAACCCGGACTGTCTGGGTGAAACCCAGACAGGTGGCAACCCCAACTGTCACTACTGAAGGCACTTCCATTTTCACCCGGTCTTCCTTCCAGGATTGTGTCCTCTGGCCATCTGATTGGCCACGCTGTAATGACATCACTCCCAAGCACGCGCGTGGGAGTCACGGACTTTGGCACGGAGCTCTAAAGGGACATGCCCTTCAGAGCGCATGCGTCTGTGACCATGCAGGTTTAGGAGATATTCACTGTACCTACAGGTAAGCCTAATTAGAGGTGCCAAAAAAAGGGTTTACTTCCACATTAACCCCTTTGCGCTGGTTCCCTCCGGGCCCTTAAGGGGTTTGGTAGTCCGGGAGGCAGGGAGGGGCTTGTGACCATGTGACCACCATGATTGGCTGTCACGGCGGTCACATAAACGTTTTTCAGCTGTAAAAACGCTATAATGTCAAAACACCTGAAAACGCAGATAAGCATTCAAAAACGCGGCTCACCAGTGTTCTTTAACGTTTTTGATCCCATTGAAAAAAAAAAGAAAAAAAACCTTAAAAATGCTAACGCTAAAAAAACGTTATTGCAAAAACACTGAAAACTTTGGAAAACTGCAAAGCTACTGGCGTTATTATAACGTTATTATAACGTCCAGTATGCATGAGGCCTAAAGCAACCTTGTCAAGTAAAAAAAATTTTTATATTTTTTTAAAATTAAATTGTTCCTCTGTTTTAACCCTTTATTAACTCGTAATTTACTCTAATCAGCCTTATTAACTCCTTATTCTCCATTTAATTAATATTTTCCTGCTGATTTTTTTTATTTACTTCTATTTTATAAACTAATTAATAATTAAAACTTTTTTTTTTGTTTGCTTTGTTCCTTAATATTTTTACACCTTTAACATATATTTACACATTTCACATTAAAAAAAACGCAAAATTGAAAAAAAAAAAAAAATGTATATCATTTGTAAAATAACTTTTCAATGCTTTGTACCATTGCTGACAGCTGAAGTGTAAACAGAAAAGTTGCGGTAGGTATCGGTAATTGGGTATCAGCGAGTACTAAAAAAAAAAATATAAAAAAAAAGACCCTAATATAACCTAATGGTCATTTTTTTTATTTCTTTACGCATTACATCATTTTTCATTACATTTCTTTACATTGATTGAAGCAAAGAGTATTGTGTCTTGCGAGAAATGGAAAAGCGACACTATAGGTGAGCAAGAATTGGCTGCACGCCCCGATGAAAGTACAGAAAATGGAAAGAATCCCTAAGGGGTTTTGTATTGCAGCAAAAGAGTCCAAAATAATTAATAAAAATTGTTTATTACAAAAATAATTTACAGAAGCAGAGCTGTCGGTTAAAAACACGAGCTCTGTGACGGAGGCTGGCAAACATACATGATATGCATATTGATACAGCTGTACAGTGAACATTAAAACATGGTATGATATGTATAGAGAATCATACTGGGAAACCCCAACGCGTTTCGACCATATGTAGTAGAGGTCTTCTTCAGGGGGAAAAAAAAGAGATTTCTAAAAAATATAATATATAAATAAGTACATTGAAAACTAAACAGTAAAGTATGCTGGTTCCAAAAGAGTACATTATGAATCTAGAGATTTATATTTACCACTGACGGCTGTACATCAAGCGTCCCAGAATATATGCCTAAGGATGTTGCCCAAGGATCCAGACAGCGCAGCGGAACTCAGCGAAGTGATTCTCATTTTATCTAGAATCAGTGGCAGCTGGTGGTATTTTTTGGGGGGGGGTGGCAAACAACCAACCCCCCCGCCCCTGAGCAGCTGGCGGCACCTCCCCCCCTGCACTCACTGTCTGCTGCTCAGTCCGGGACCTACCCTATCTAGGTGGCAGGTGGCGGGCATTGGGCAGCGGCTCCTGTGTCCTCTCCTCCTCCCTATGCATGTGCATAAGCAGCACTCTAGACAGCCATCTCCCTCTAACAGTCTCTCCTTCCACCCAGGGTCATTAGTACTCACAGGACCTCCTCCATGGGTTCACCTCTCCCGGGACCCTCCAGGGGAATGGCCTCACTCAGGGAACTCTTGGCCTAGCGTGAAAGGCATTTTGCAACCCACCTCCATAAGGGTCTAGAAGTCTACAGCCAGCTTTCCTGGGTGAAGGTCTACCTCCTCTCCGGCCTCCAGCCTTGTCCAGGGCCTCTGTGCTCTGGTTGCATCAGAGATGGTATGGGGTGTTTAGCTCTTATGCCCCAACTTTACTAAGGGCTCCTCCCAACCTGGCTCATAACAGGGCACTGACTCACTCATTACATGACTGCAGGAGGGCTCTAATTAAAAGGGGCCTAGCACCTGATGACACTCTCTTGTGTAACTAGGCACTATTCTGGAACAGAGCCACCAGGTGGCAGACTAGCTATTTGCACCTGCCTACACACAGATAAGGCAGCTCCCCGTGTGCATTTCAAGGTTTCTTTTCTAAACTCTGCACCTTTAAGCAATAGAGTAACATCTCTTGCGAAGGGACTTACATAAAAGTAAAATAACAAAAAAAAAAATTCAACAAAAACTCACTAGAAAAAAAAAAAAGTCATTTTTCTCATTCCCCAGACTCACGTGTTATCGGAAACATGGAAAAAATGATTGCAAGACTTCTTGTTCGGGTAAACACGTTTGATTGCTGGCAGACTTGTGGAAAATAGTTTTTGTCTCCTGTACAGAGAGGAGAGCGATGGAGATCCTCAGCCAGGTGCCTCTGTGTGAAATCTTGTGAAATCCCAAAATTTACAAATAACACGAAAATGTTTATTTACAAAAACTAAAAGTCAAAATGTTTATCGCGTTCAGGATACCATCCGCCGTCTGCTGACATCGCACTATTATCGCATGATGGAGTGGAGCCGACCGCGGAGACCCGGGCTGAAGGGAACATCTGAACCACGAGCGACTGAACCAGATCAAAGGGCAAGTCTTATATACTATATATACTGTGTGTGTGTATATATATATATATATATATATATATATATATATATATATATATATATATATATATATATATAAATATATATACATAAATATAAACAAAAAAAATCTCTATATATATATTTACTATATATATCTATATACATTAATATATATATATAGATAGATATATATAGATATATATATAGATATATATATATATCTATATATATATATCTATATATATATAGATATAGATATATATATATAGATATCTATATCTATATATATAGATATATATATATATAGATATATCTATATATATATAGATATATAGATATATCTATATATATATATATCTATATATATATCTATATATATATACACTATAATACCGAAAGTATTGGGACGCCTGCCTTTACACACACATGAACTTTAATGACATCCCCAGTCTTAGTCTGTAGGGTTCAATATTGAGTTGGCTCCGCCCTTTGCAGCTATAACAGCTTCAACTCTTCTGGGAAGGCCGTCCACAAGGTTTAGGAGTGTGTCTATGGGAATGTTTGACCATTCTTCCAGAAGAGCATCTGTGAGGTCAGGCACTGATGTTGGACGCGAAGGCCTGGCTCACAGTCTCCGCTCTAATTCATCCCAATGGTGTTCTGTCGGGTTGAGGTCAGGACTCTGTGCAGGCCATTCCAGATCCTCCATCCCAAACTCGCCCATCCATGTCTTTATGGAGCTTGCTTTGTGCACTGGTCCAAATCATTTGGTGAAGGGGGGGATTATGGTTCCCACAAAGCAACCCCACATCATAATCCCCCCTCCACCAAATGATTTGGACCAGTGCACAAAGCAAGGTCCATGAAGACATGGATGAGCGAGTTTGGGGTGGAGGATCTGGAATAGCCTACACAGAGTCCTGACCTCAACCCGATAGAACACCTTTGGGACGAATTAGAGTGGAGACCCCCCCCCCACCTCCCCATCTCAGCAGTACTCCTCCTACAGATTCTGCAACTCCTCCTCTCCACCTCCCTTGGTCTCAGCATTCAGCAGACTCCAGCCCTCCTCTGGTCCTCCTCCAGACTCTGCATCTTTTGCTTCCCAGCTCCGCCCCTAGCTTCTTCCCGGTAGCAGAACAAAGTAAGGGAGCGCACTGTGATGTAAGGGAGGGTGGGAGACTCTTGATATATGTTGTAAGAGGAGTGGGGTGCTCTGGACATCTAGTCCTACAGATACAACCGGCCTTTTGAGGGGGGAAACCATAATGCTGATGCGGCCCGCAATGAAATTGAGTTTGGCTCTCCTGCGTTAGATGATCTCACACTGCAGATATAGAGATATGAGGCTACAGAACAGGAGTGCCTAGGCCAGTGATAGCAAACCTTGGCACCCCAGATGTTTTGGAACTACATTTCCCATGATGCTCCACTACACTGCAGAGTGCATGAGCATTATGGGAAATGTAGTTCCAGAACATCTGGTGGTGCCAAGGTTCGCCATCACTGGCCTAGGCACACTCAGATACCAGAGAGTGCTCTTCATTTTCAGGAAGAATTCCAGAAAAAAGGTTGATTTCTCCGAGTAGTTCTTAGACCTAATTAACATTTGTAGATGTTCCAGATGAAATAGAACATCTTCACTTTTTGAGTACAGGTCCAGTTGAAGCTAAAATTGGATAGCATTTGATAGGTAACATGTGGAAAATGTTAAAAGGTAAACTTGGATTTGTAAATGTAAATCCCCAGGCCTCTTTTTTTTTTTAGACAGTTGGAGACACTCATGCGATATTTTGGGTCACACTGCCTTACCTTCAAAGGGTACAGGGAACGGGGTTTGGAATAACAAGGGGCCTTGTCACGCACATGGACCTAGGCTACCTGTATTTCATAACACCCACTCAGCTTCCAGTTTCATTCATTTGGCAACGGCCGGCGGTAGAAATACTTTGCTCTTGAAAGTCAAAAAGAGGTGGATGAAATATCTCAGCTATAAAATGTCAACTTGCGTTCCAAAGCAGCTCCAATCTCAAACCACATCAAGACGAAGTCTGAAAAGACAATCAGAACCTAGCCTGATCGGATGTCGTCCTTTTTTTCGAGACTGTAACGTGGCTGGAATGCTCAGGGAAACAGCATGGCTTTCCCCCAGCAAACGCCGCCGCTTGTCTTTTAAAGCCTTCTCTCTGTTTATTTTTCGTACTATTTTCGTAAATTGAATCAACCGCAGTTTTGGATTCTTTCATCAGGTCAGGAGATTTCAAAACAGCGCTAGGTGCCTTTTTTTTTTTAGCCTTTAAATATATTGCATGACAAAGTGGCACATGTGTTCAGATGAGGTGGATATATTTAAAGTAGTAAATACAAAGACTGGAAGGTGTTTAAATGTACATGATATGGCCAAAGGTTGACCATCACACCTTCCTTTATTATCAAAAATATGTGAACTCCCCCTCCATATGATAGAGTTCAGGTGTCTCCAGTGAAGGGTACTGTTCATACTACATACATCATACAAAAATATTGTAGACAATTGTCTTTTCCAACCTTGTGGTAACAGTTGGGCGAAGACCTTTTTCTGTTCCAGCATGACTGTGCCCTTGTGTACAAAGCCAGCTCCATAAAGACATGGTGTGACCAGTTTGGTGTAGAGGACCTCAAGTGTCCTCCACAAAGCCCTGACCTCAACCCTTCTGAACACCTTTGTGGAGAATTGGAAACCTGATGGGGAGACAGGTCTTCTCATCCAACATCAGTATCTGACCTCACAAATGCTCTATTGACTGGATGGCCAAGGACATTGTTCCAAACTTGCCCAGTAAGGTCAGGGCACACAGTTCACAATACAGGTCAACTGAGATTCTCAACACCAAATTTAAAAAGACTTGGTTTGACCAGTTTGTTGTGGAGAAACTCAAGTGTCCTGCACAGAGCCCTGACATCAACCCTACCGAAAACCTTTGGGATAAATTGGAACACCGATCATCAACCAAGTCTTCTCATCCAACATCAGTACCTGACCTCATAAATGCTCCTTTCGAAGGCAGGGGTTCTATCCTTTCCCTGTACTTCCAGCCTCAGGGCAATAATCTTGAAAAGGTTATTTTCGGGTCCAGCATGACTGTGCTCAAAGCCAGATCCATAAAGACATGGTTTGACCAGTTTGGTGTGGAGGAACTCAGGTGCCCTCCACAAAGCCCTGACCTTAACTCTACTGAACACCTTTGGGCAGTGGCTGCCTGTCCATAGGGGGCACATGGGCGCCACCCCCCCCCCCCCCCCATCCATGCGTCCAATTGGATTTCAATCAGGATTTTTTCTTTTGAAGCATGTGATTCTAATCCGAGGCTCTAATCACTGGTGGATTGTTTGCTGCCCCCCCCCCCGGAAAAAAAACACCAGCCCCCTCTGCCTTTGGGATGAATTGTAATGCAAATTGTAAGCCAGGTCTTCTCATCCAACATCAGTCCTGTTCTTGCAGGCTCATGACTAAAGCGCTTTACCAATAATGGTAACTCTGCATGTAAAGCACACATCTAAGAGTCCAAGAAAGGGTTGTCCCACTCCAAACTGATATATTATATGGCCCAGCGTATGTGGACACCACTTCAGATTATTAGGTCCTGGTGTTTCCAGTGAAGTTCTGTTAATACTCCATCATATAAAGACATTGTAGACAACTGTGTTCTTCCAACCTTTTGGTAACAGTTTGGTAAAAAGATTATTTTCTTTTCCAGCATGACTGCGCCCCTGTGTACAAAGCCAGCTCCATAAATATATGGTTTTCCCAGTTTGGTGTGGAGGAACTTGGCCTTGTGGTAACAATCTGGGGAATACTCTTTTCTGTTCCAGCATGACTGTGCCCCTGTGTACAAAACCAGCTTCATAAAAACATGGTTTGACCAGTTTGGTGTGGAGGATCTCGAATGGCCTGCACAGAGCCCTGACCTCAACTCTACTGAACACCTTTGGGATGAACTGGCATGCCAACTGTGAACCAGGTTCTCTCATCTAACATCATTACCTGACCTAAAAAATGGACACAAATTTCCACAAAAGCCCTCCAACCTTGTGGGAAGGCTTCTCAGAAGAGTGGGGGCTGTTATAGCCTCCGAGAGAGGGCAGTTCTGTATAAATGAACGTGGTGGGGAGCGGCTCCATATAAAGGGCCACAAAGAAGGCTACAGTACACCAGTACCTGACCTCAGAAACAGGTACACATTTCTACAGACAACCACCAAAATCTTGTATCTTCCCAGAAGAGTGGAGGCTGTTACGGACATTATTGACCATTGGTAGTTGGGGGGCAAATCCATACTAATATCCATGGTTTTAGAATGGGATGTCCAACCAGCTCATAAAGGTTTGAGGGTCAGGTGTCCACAAACTTTCAGCCACATAGATGTCTTGCATGTCACTTTGTGACGCTCAAAGCCCAGAAATCTCTATTATGTAAATCTTGACTTCTGTTCTTAAAGCCAAGCTTTGCCCCACCACGCCTTCCTCTTGGATTTGGCCTTTGGACTCACTGAACAATAGTAAATATCATAGGGCATGGCCCAATCTCACCTTGAGGAACTGAATTTGAGGTATGAACGGTAGAGCACCTGTGTATTGGGGTTCATACTAGGACCGGAAGTGTGTTACTGGCAGGATCACCAGGTGAAAATAAATTAAAAACACAAAAAAAACCCCCCAAAAAAACGAATACAAATGCAAATCTAAGGAGCACTAAGCTTTATAAAATTATATTTTCTTGGGTTTAGATACAATTTATGTGTATAGTAGATGCTGAAGAGTTAAGCCAGCTAATGTTATCTTATTTCTCTTAAGAGCTTTGTCTCTACAATATCATCATTCTGAGTTTCCAGATTGGGATTCCTCTCATGGCCATTGCAAAGGACTCTTGTGTTCTCAGTTGAAGTTTGTATATTATGTTACTACTATAGAGAATGCAAGTTGCTGAAATGCACCAAGATGGATGGTAACACAACATTTTCTATTGTCGTGTGAGCGTTGTTACCCTTGGACGGGAAGTATGTTCTTGGCAGACTTTGGGGAATAAAATGGACAAAGGAGCCACATTACTGAAAGAAAGAAAAGTTCCAAAAAAAGAGTTAAAACGTATGTGAACAGTGTAGGTGCAAGAGGAAATCCTGAGTGAAGGTTGATGGCCCACTGGTTGGGAGGAGCTGCAGTGGTAGAAGCTGTGTTGATTTCCAGGAGATCATTCTGGAAGTTCGGACAAGAAGAGAAAGCTGTCTCACCTGTCCTCCCTCACTTTCTTGTACATCAACTGACTGAGATCACAAGAGAATTTGTCAATGCAGCAAGGCGGGTATGGGGTCTGTGGAATAGTGGGATGGTTTCAAAATGTGGGGCCCCTTCTGGTGGTATGGTGCTTCTCCCTTTGGTATGGTTGTCTTTCCTGGCGTTTGGTCCCTTGGAAAGGCAGACAACTGTCAATTTGGATCTCTCCTCAAGCCAGTGGGGTGCAGGGGACTGGGTTTAATCACAGTCAATATTTATGCAGGCTTACACATGTAGAATTTTTTTCTTGAGCAAGAAAGATATAAAAATCACTCTCTGAGAAAGCGAGGAGAGGTGCAACGCGTCAGTTGGGCGGTGACGTCATCACGCTGGGCGGGACGAGGATGCCATTTTGCTGAAGCTCATATTGTGGATGACAAAAAGAAAAAGGGGGATCTCAGAAGCCCCTTCTACCTGCGCACCCTGGAATGTAAACAAAATGATATAAAGTGCAATAACAAAATATTAATAAAAATCAGTGTATAAACAAAGCAGCAGGTAGTAAGGCTCAAAGCCTCAATATGTGAAGAAAAACAACGGTGATTTCATACAGCGCTAAAGCATTAAAAAAAGAAATGTATAATCATATATTTATAATGACTATCAAGTGAATATAATATAAACAGAAATGTCCAATGATCCACCACCGATTAGTTACACCCACATAAAGTGCTGGTAATTCTTCTACACATTAAACGTGACGGTGTAGAAAACATATATGGCTAATGTTTCCGGTGCATCTCCTTCCACCAACTTCTAGGCAAAATGTCCTACTCACCAGACAAAATTGACACCCATGACCGGTAGTCAAAAACAGCAAGACAAACGGATGTCCAAAGAAACGGCAGCTCAGAGTTAGGCACAATCACCGAATGGACATGGCATCAAAAAAGACAAGAACAGAAGGTCCTCATAATGCAGTACAATTTTAAAAAATGTATTAAAAAATATACAGGTTGCACTTCCATAAGCAGAAGATAATATTGCGTTTTGTAAAATGGCAGGGACGCCAACAGCGTTCCAACAAGTGGCGGAAGTGACGTGGGCACGTATAACACGGGACGCGACACGTTTCGTCAGCAGCGTGTGACGTCAGCAGGGGTCATGTCACATTTGGTGGTGGGCACACTGATGGCCCGTTTATGGTGTTTATTGGATTATTGGATTTCTATTCTATATTCGCAGAAGTGTATGGGACTTGGTTACAGAGTGGATACTTGTATTCATGCTGGTGCTGCTGCACTTTAAAAACCTTTTTTATTGGATTGATCTCACATCTTAATTGGGTAGTGTATGGGAATTATTTTCTTTTTTTTTTTTTTTAATTCTTATATTTTAGCAACATTATATTTTGAACCTCGATACATTTGTTGTGTATTTTTTATAAACAGATGCATCTCCAAAAATTTGAATATCATCAAAAAGTTAATTTATTTCAGTTTTCAGTATCTCAGAAAATCAGAATATTACATAAGACCAATAAAAAAAGTATTTTTAATACAGAAATGTTGGCTTACTGAAAAGTATGTCCATGTACAGTATAGTATGCACTCAATACTTGGCCGGGGCTCCTTTTGCATGAATTACTGCATCAATGCGGGGTGGCATGGAGGTGATCAGCCTGTGGCACTGCTGAGGTGTTATGGAAGCCCAGGTTGCTTTGATAGCGGCCTTCAGCTCATCCGCATTGTTGCGTCTGGTGTCCCTCAGCTTCACCAACTTCACTTGACAATACCCCTCAGATTCCCTATGGGGTTTAGGTCAGGTGAGTTTGTTGACTAATCAAGCACTGTGATACCATGATCATTAAACCAGGTATTGGTAATTCTGGCAGGTGCCAAGTCCTGCTGGAAATCAGAGGAAAGCATGAAGTGCTCTAGAATTTCCTGGTAGAGGGCTGCGCTGACTTTGGACTTGATAAAACACGGTGGACCAACCCCAGCAGATGACACGGCTCCCCAAATCATCACTGACTGTGGAATCTTCACACTGGACCTCATGCAACTTGGATTCTGTGCCTCTCCACTCTTCCTCCAGACTCTGGGACCTTGATTTCCAAATGGAATGCAAAATTTACTTTCATCCGAAAAGAGGACTTTGGACCACTGAGCAACAGTCCAGTCCTTTTTCTCCTTAGTCCAGGTAAGACGCTTCTGGCAGTGTCTCTGGTTCAGGAGTGGCTTGACACAAGCAGTGCAACAGCTGTAGCCCATGTCCTGGATACGTCAGTGTGTGGTGGCTCTTGAAGCACTGACAACAGCTGTAGTCCACTTTTTGTGAATCTTCCCTAAGTTCTTGACTGGCCTTTGCTTCACAATCCTCTCAAGGCTACGGTTATCCCTGTTGCTTGTGCATCTTTTTCTACCACAATGTTTGCTTCCACTCAACTTTCCATTAGTTTGCTTGGATACAGCACTCTGTGAACAGCCAGCTTTTTTTAGCAATGACCTTTTGTGACTTACCCTCCTTGTGTGTCAATGGCTGTCTTCTGGACAACTGTTAAGTCAGCAGTCTTCCCCATGATTGAGTAACCTACTGAACCAGACTGAGAGACCATTTAAAGGCTCAGGAAACCTTGACAGGTGTTTTGAGTTAATTGGCTGGTTCGAGTGTGACACCATGAGTCTACAATATTCAACTTTTTCACAATATTAAAATTTTCTGAGATACTGAATTTTGGGTTTTCACTTGCTGTAAGACATAATCATTAAAATTAAAAGAATGAAATGCTTGAAATATATCACTCTGTGTGTAAATACTAGGGATGAGCCGAACACCCCCCGGTTCGGTTCGCACCAGAACCCGCGAACGGACCGAAAGTTCGCACGAACGTTAGAACCCCATTGACGTCTATGGGACTCGAATGTTCGAAATCAAAAGTGCTCATTTTAAAGGCTAATTTGCATGGTATTGTCCTAAAAAGGGTTTGGGGACCCGGGTCCTACCCCAGGGGACATGTATCAATGCAAAAAAAACTTTTAAAAACGGCCGTTTTTTCGGGAGCAGTGATTTTAATGATGCTTAAAGTAAAAAAAAAAAAGTGAAATATTCCTTTAAATATCGTACCTGGGGGGTGTCTATAGTATGCCTGTAAAGTGACGCGTGTTTCCCATGTTTAGAACAGTCCCTGCACCAAATGTCATTTTTAAAGGAAAAAATCTCATTTAAAACTGCTTGCGGGTTTAATGTCATGTCGGGTCATGGCAATATGGATGAAAATCAGTGAGACAAACGGCATGGGTACCCCCCAGTCCATTACCAGTCCCTTTGGGTCTTGTATGGATATTAAGGGGAACCCCGCACCCAAATTAAAATAAGGAAAGGTGTGGGGCCACCAGGCCCTATATACTCTGAACAGCAGTATACAGGCGGTGCAAACAAGACAGGGACTGTAGGTTTGTTGTTAAGTAGAATCTGTTTGTAATTTTGAACATTTTTAACGTGTTTAGCTCCAGCCAAAAAATCTTTTCTAAGCTTTTTGGAAAACATAGGGAAGGGTTATCACCCCTGTGACATTTGTTTTGCTGTCTTTCCTCCTCTTCAGAAGATTTCACCTCACTTTTTTGTCCCAATGAAAAATGTTTTTTGAAAATTTGGGTTTTTTTGTGGAACAAGGATTGGAAAGCATCAGTGGAAAGGAGAACTTGTTTTCCCATATTAACTCTTACAGGAGAGAATTTCCCTTCCTAGGGGTAGATTTCATCTCACTTCCTGTTGTCTCCTTCCGTTTGCAAGTAGGAGTCGTTTGTAAGTTAGATGTTTGAAAGTAGGGTCCTGCCCTATATACTCAGCAGAAATTTGGGCCTTAGGTGTTGCTGTGGCCACAACACTGTAAGCCCTCACAGGGCCCTGCTGTGAAATATTAGATCAAGAATTGTAATTACATGCCCCTGTTGAACAGGAGCTGAAAAATTAGGCCTAAGGCACTGGTGCTGGTGCCACAACACTGCAACCCCTCACAGACACTCTAGTTGGAACGCAGGAACAAGCCCTGCTGCAAATTATTGCTTCAAAAATTGTAATTACACGCCCCTGTTAGACAGGGGCAGAAAAATTGGGCCTTAGGCACTGGTGCTGGTGCCACAACACTGCAACCCCTCACAGACACTCTAGTTGGAACGCAGGAACGAGCCCTGCTGCAAAGTATTGCATCAAAAATTGTAATTACACGCCCCTGTTAGACAGGGGCAGAAAAATTGGGCCTTAGGCACTGGTGCTGGTGCCACAACACTGCAACCCCTCACAGACACTCTAGTTGGAACGCAGGAACGAGCCCTGCTGCAAAGTATTGCATCAAAAATTGTAATTACACGCCCCTGTTAGACAGGGGCAGAAAAATTGGGCCCTAGGCACTGGTGCTGGTGCCACAACACTGCAACCCCTCACAGACACTCTAGTTGGAATGCAGGAACGAGCCCTGCTGCAAAGTATTACATCAAAAATTGTAATTACACGCCCCTGTTAAACAGGGGCTGAAAAATTGTGCCTTAGGCACTGGTGGTGGCGCCCAGAACCAAAAATGTTCTTACAAGCTATCAGCGTGATGATTGAGGAGGAAGAGGATAATTACTCAGGGATAGTCACTCAGCATCAGCATAGGCAGTCTTTGAAGGGATCTGAGATTTCAAAAAAAATTATTCGGTTACATCAGCATCAGGTGCTTGGTAGCTGGTGGTGATCCAAGACTCATTCATTTTTATGAAGGTCAGCCGATCGACCGAGTCGGTGGACAGACGCACCCTGTGATCGGTTACCACGCCTCCAGCAGCACTGAATGTGCGTTCCGAAAGAACGCTGGATGCAGGACAGGCCAGTAGCTCAATTGCATACTGTGCAAGCTCTGGCCAGTGATCCATCCTCAAGACCCAGTAACCCAGAGGATTTTCGGTGGGAAAGGTGTCCAAGTCTGATCTTGCCCCTAGGTATTCCTGCACCATGTAAAACAGACGCTGGCGATGGTTGCTGGAACCGATCATACCTTGGGGCTGCGGACCAAAAAATTGTCTGAACGCATCGGTCAGACGGCCACCTTCTCCACCGCTCCTTCTTTGACTGACCGAAGCCTCAGCAACACGTTGTCCAGAAACAGGAGTTTGTAACCTCCCAGTCTCTGGGAACGCGTTGCACAGACCTTTCTGCAAGGCCTCCCGAAGATGTTTCATCCTCTGCTCCCTCTGCGATGGCAAGATAAGGTCCGCAACCTTACCCTTGTAACGTGGATCAAGGAGGGTTGCCAGCCAGTATTGGTCCTTCTCCTTGATACCACGAATACGAGGATCCTTACACAGGCTTTGCAGGATCAGGGAGGCCATGCAGCGTAGGTTTGCTGAGGCATTCGGTCCGGAGTCCTCTGGGTCACTAAGAACGACATGGTCCGCAGCCACCTCCTCCCAGCCACGTACAAGTCCATGTGTTTCTTGGGACTGATCCCTTAAAGACTGCTGCTGATGCTGAGTGCCAGGCTCCACCTCCATACTGACACAATCTTCCTCCTCCTCCTCTTCCTCCTCGTCCTCTTCCTGTGTGATCGGCGGGCACGCAGGAACACTGTCTGGATAAAGGGGGCCTTGAGAGCTAAGGAAGTCCTCCTCTTCCTGCCTCTGTTCTGCCTCAAGTGCCCTGTCCATTATTCCACGCAGCGTGTGCTCCAACAGGTGGACAAGGGGGACAGTGTCACTGATGCATGCACTGTCACTGCTCACCATCCTCGTGGCCTCCTCGAATGGTGACAGGACAGTGCATGCATCCCTGATCATGGCCCACTGGCGTGGGGAAAAAAAAACAAGCTCCCCTGACCCTGTCCTGGTGCCATAGTCGCACAGGTACTCATTGATGGCCCTCTGCTGCGTGTGCAGCCGCTGCAGCATGGCCAACGTTGAGTTCCACCTGGTGGGCATGTCACAGATTAGGCGGTTCTTGGGCAGGTTAAACTCCTTTTGGAGGTCCGTCAGCCGAGCACTGGCATTATATGACCGGCGGAAATGCACACAGACTTTCCTGGCCTGCCTCAGGACATCCTGTAAGCCCGGGTACCTGCCCAAGAACCGCTGCACCACCAAGTTAAGGACGTGAGCCAAACAGGGCACATGGGTCATTTGTCCCTGTCGGAGGGCAGAGAGGAGGTTGGTGCCATTGTCGCAAACCACCATTCCTGCCTTAAGTTGGCGTGGCGTCAACCACCTCTGAACCTGCCCCTGCAGAGCTGACAGAACCTCTGCCCCAGTGTGGCTCCTGTCCCCCAAGCACACCAGCTCAAGCACCGCATGGCATCTTTTGGCCTGCGTACTTGCGTAGCCCCTTGAATGCCTACGGAGCACCGCTGGTTCCGAGGAAGAGGCCATGGAGGAAGAAGAAGAGGAGGGGGTGGAGGAGAGAGGTGTGTCACAATCAGCATTTTGGAGGCGTGGTGGCGGAACAACCTCCAACACTACTGCACCTTGTCCTGCATCCTTCCCAGCTGCCAGCAGAGTCACCCAATGCGCCGTGAAACTTAGGTAACGTCCCTGTCCATGCCTGCTGGACCATGAGTCAGCGGTAATATGCACCTTACCGCTGACCGCCCTGTCCAGCGAGGCATGGACATTGCCTTCCACATGCCGGTAGAGAGCCGGAATCGCCTTCCGTGAGAAAAAGTGGCGTTTGGGTACCTGCCACTGAGGAACCGCACATTCCACAAACTCACGGAAGGGGGCAGAGTCTACCAACTGAAAAGGCAGCAGTTGAAGTGCTAGCAATTTTGCCAAGCTAGCATTCAACCGCTGGGCATGTGGATGGCTGGGAGCAAACTTCTTTCGGCGGTGCAGCAGCTGGGGCAGGGAAATTTGCCTGGTACAATCTGACGTCGGTGTACCAAAAGCAGATTGCCCACAAGTACTTGGCTGTGACACACCTAATTCTACACCTTCATTCCTCTCACTGCAGGTCTCAGAGAGGACTGAAGGTCTAGTGGGGTTGGAAATCTCAGCTGATGAGGAGCAAGGAGAGATCCTCTTTGTTCTTTGGTGTGGGTCTTTTAGATACGCTTGCCAACGAACTGCATGGCAGGTCAACATATGTCTGGTCAAGCATGTGGTACCCAAGCGGGAGATATTTTGGCCACGCGAGATACGCTTGAGACATATGTTGCAAATAGCAGCGGTGCGATCTGATGCACTCGTCTCAAAAAAGGCCCACACCAAAGAACTTTTTGAATAACGCGCAGAGACTGCAGCGCCCTGCACATGTGGAGCTTTGGGGTGTGATGCAGTCAATGTGCTGCCCTTAGGCTGGCCCCTGGAGGGCATCCTGCCTCGTTGGTGATGTGCTGCCACCTCCTCCTCCTCCTCCTCCTCCTCCTCCTCTCTCCTATCAGGCACCCACGTTGAGTCAGTGACCTCATCATCCCCTCCCTCCTCATCACTGGAGCAAACCTGGCAGTATGCTGCAGCAGGGGGAGCATGACTGCCAGATTGCTGTCCTTCTTGGGCACCCCCTCTGTCCGCGCTCATGTTACTGCCTTCATCGAGCTCAGTATCGTCATCAGAGCCTTCCAAACGCTGGGCATCCTCCTGGAGCATGTACCCAACACTGTGGTCAAACAGTTCGAGGGAATCCTCATGAGGACATGGTGGAGCTAGGGAAGGAGTCACTGATGACATTGAGCTGAGGGAAGAGGCCGCTGCTTTGCCAGACAAAGCACCCTGGGCATGGGTGAGAGAGGATGAGGAGGATGAGGACGGCTTGGTCATCCACTCGACCAAGTCTTCCGCATGTTGCGGCTCAACATGGCCAGCTGCCGAAAAAAAGGCCAAGCGTGTCCCATGGCCACGTGCTGATGAGGATGCACCGTCTCCACGACCAGCACTAGACACAGAGCCTGCTTGCCCTCTCTTATTGGCTTGTGACTGTCTGCCTCTCCTTCTTGGCCTTCCAGACATACTAATGGCCTGTAGCTGCACTAAGCTGGGATAGAACACCTGTAATTTTCTTCAAGTAGCTTTATATACTGTAACCAGACAAGCCTGCCTGTCAGTAGGAAGATAACAGGAACGGATCTAGCTGAACACTGTGAGCAGGACGCACTGTACTAAATGTAAATAGTCTAGCTGCCTGACCGTGGTACTAATAGGATCAAATAGAACACCTGTAATTTTCTTCAGGTAGCTTTATATACTGTAACCAGACAAGCCTGCCTGTCAGTAGGAAGATAACAGGAACGGATCTAGCTGTACACTGTGAGCAGGACGCACTGTACTAAATGTAAATAGTCTAGCTGCCTGACCGTGGTACTAATAGGATCAAATAGAACACCTGTAATTTTCTTCAGGTAGCTTTATATACTGTAACCAGACAAGCCTGCCTGTCAGTAGGAAGATAACAGGAACGGATCTAGCTGAACACTGTGAGCAGGACGCACTGTACTAAATGTAAATAGTCTAGCTGCCTGACCGTGGTACTAATAGGATCAAATAGAACACCTGTAATTTTCTTCAGGTAGCTTTATATACTGTAACCAGACAAGCCTGCCGGTCAGTAGGAATTTAACAGGAACGGATCTAGCTGAACACTGTGAGCAGGACGCACTGCACTAAATGTAAATAGCAGGAACGGATCTAGCTGAACACTGTGAGCAGGACGCACTGCACTAAATGTAAATAGTCTAGAAGATAACAGGAACGGATCTAGCTGAACACTGTGAGCAGGACGCACTGCACTAAATGTAAATAGTCTAGAAGATAACAGGAACGGATCTAGCTGAACACTGTGAGCAGGACGCACTGCACTAAATGTAAATAGCAGGAACGGATCTAGCTGAACACTGTGAGCAGGACGCACTGCACTAAATGTAAATAGCAGGAACGGCTCTAGCTGAACACTGTGCGCAGGACGCACTGCACTAAATGTAAATAGCAGGAACGGATCTAGCTGAACACTGTGAGCAGGACGCACTGCACTAAATGTAAATAGCAGGAACGGATCTAGCTGAACACTGTGAGCAGGACGCACTGCACTAAATGTAAATAGCAGGAACGGATCTAGCTGAACACTGTGAGCAGGACGCACTGCACTAAATGTAAATAGCAGGAACGGATCTAGCTGAACACTGTGAGCAGGACGCACTGCACTAAATGTAAATTGCAGGAACGGATCTAGCTGAACACTGTGAGCAGGACGCACTGCACTAAATGTAAATAGTCTAGAAGATAACAGGAACGGATCTAGCTGAACACTGTGAGCAGGACGCACTGCACTAAATGTAAATAGCAGGAACGGATCTAGCTGAACACTGTGAGCAGGACGCACTGCACTAAATGTAAATAGCAGGAACGGATCTAGCTGAACACTGTGAGCAGGACGCACTGCACTAAATGTAAATAGCAGGAACGGATCTAGCTGAACACTGTGAGCAGGACGCACTGCACTAAATATAAATAGCAGGAACGGATCTAGCTGAACACTGTGAGCAGGACGCACTGCACTAAATGTAAATTGCAGGAACGGATCTAGCTGAACACTGTGAGCAGGACGCACTGCACTAAATGTAAATAGTCTAGAAGATAACAGGAACGGATCTAGCTGAACACTGTGAGCAGGACGCACTGCACTAAATGTAAATAGCAGGAACGGATCTAGCTGAACACTGTGAGCAGGACGCACTGCACTAAATGTAAATTGCAGGAACGGATCTAGCTGAACACTGTGAGCAGGACGCACTGCACTAAATGTAAATAGTCTAGAAGATAACAGGAACGGATCTAGCTGAACACTGTGAGCAGGACGCACTGCACTAAATGTAAATAGCAGGAACGGATCTAGCTGAACACTGTGAGCAGGACGCACTGCACTAAATGTAAATAGCAGGAACGGATCTAGCTGAACACTGTGAGCAGGACGCACTGCACTAAATGTAAATAGCAGGAACGGATCTAGCTGAACACTGTGAGCAGGACGCACTGCACTAAATGTAAATAGCAGGAACGGATCTAGCTGAACACTGTGAGCAGGACGCACTGCACTAAATGTAAATTGCAGGAACGGATCTAGCTGAACACTGTGAGCAGGACGCACTGCACTAAATGTAAATAGTCTAGAAGATAACAGGAACGGATCTAGCTGAACACTGTGAGCAGGACGCACTGCACTAAATGTAAATAGCAGGAACGGATCTAGCTGAACACTGTGAGCAGGACGCACTGCACTAAATGTAAATAGCAGGAACGGATCTAGCTGAACACTGTGAGCAGGACGCACTGCACTAAATGTAAATAGCAGGAACGGATCTAGCTGAACACTGTGAGCAGGACGCACTGCACTAAATGTAAATAGCAGGAACGGATCTAGCTGAACACTGTGAGCAGGACGCACTGCACTAAATGTAAATTGCAGGAACGGATCTAGCTGAACACTGTGAGCAGGACGCACTGCACTAAATGTAAATAGTCTAGAAGATAACAGGAACGGATCTAGCTGAACACTGTGAGCAGGACGCACTGCACTAAATGTAAATAGCAGGAACGGATCTAGCTGAACACTGTGAGCAGGACGCACTGCATTAAATGTAAATAGTCTAGATAGAAGATAACAGGAACGGATCTAGCTAAACTGAATACAGTGTATATATATATATGCAACACCTGGGATGCATATATATACACAATACACTGTAAGTGCAGCTAACTGACTGACTGTTCTGCCTAATCTATCTAACTCAAATCAAATGACACTGTCTCTCTCTCTCTCTATCTCTCAGCACACCGGAACACACACTACACAGGGCCGCCGTGCAGGCGGCCTTATATAGTGTGGGGTGTGTACTAAATCCCCTGAGCCATAATTGGCCAAAGCCACCCTGGCTTTGGCCAATTACAGCTCTCTCTACTGACAGCGCTGTGATTGGCCAAGCATGCGGGTCATAGTGCATGCTTGGCCAATCATCAGCCAGCAATGCACTGCGATGCCGCAGTGAATTATGGGCCGTGACGCGCCACACGAATTTAGCGCGAACGGCCCATAACGTTCGCAATTCGGCGAACGATCGAACAGCCGATGTTCGAGTCGAACATGGGTTCGACTCGAACACGAAGCTCATCCCTAGTAAATACATATAAATAAAAATATATTATATATGAGTTTCACTTTTGGAATTGAATTACTGAAATAAATTAACTTTTTTGATGATATTCTAATTTATTGAGATGCACCTGTGTGTATATACAGTATTTTGGGCATTGTAATATTTTATTATGTAGAGTACTTCACTATATTTCCATTTCTATTAATATAATTAGTGTGGTAGCAGCTCTCTTTCCTTCTGTATACACTTAAAATTTTGTACTTTTACTTATTTCTATATAATAGCTTGGGGATTTTTTTTCCACATTTGTATAAAAATCGCTCACTCACTCTACTCGATGGTGGACGGAACTAATTTCAAACAAATTTCATAGATGGTTATGTTGATGTGGTTCACATCATCTTTGAATATTCATGAGCAGTGGCATCGCTAGGGGGTGTCTTTTGGGGCTGTAGCCCCCAATCTGGGGTTCATAGCCCCGAGTCTCTGCAGGGGTCCCCAACCACAGGGCTGCGGCCCACTACCGGACTGTGGCCTCTCTGCAGCCAGGCCGCGAATGCGACGGGCAGCACGGGAGAGCTGGAGAGCGGGCAGGCAGCACGGGAGAGTGAGAGAGCAGAGAGATGACATCATCTCTCACCACCCACCCTGCAACACCACTGTTCCGCCCTCACTGTGCAGCCGCGTTCAGCAGAGAGATTATATCATCTCTCACTGCCTGCCCTCTCTCTGGTGACCCTGATGTAAGGAGGGGCTCTCTGGGGACCCTGATGTAAGGGGGGCTCTCTGGGGACGCTGATGCAAAGGGGGCCTCTCTGGGGGACCCTGATGCAAGGGGGGCCTCTCTGGGGGACCCTGATGCAAGGGAGGGCTCTCTGGGGACCCCAATGCAAGGGGGGCTCTCTGGGGACCTCAATGGAAGGGGGGCTCTAAGGGGGCCCGATGCAAGAGGGGCTCTCTGGGGACCCTGATGCAAGGGAGGCTCTCTGGGGACCCTGATGCAAGGGGGGGCTCTCTGGGGATCCCGATGCAAGAGGGGGCTCTCTGGGGACCCTGATGCAAGGGATCCTCTCCCTGGGGACCCTGATGCAAGGGTAGGCTGTATAGGGCCCTGTTTCTAACAGCAGCCCTGTGCATACGCTCCCCACCCAACCCGTGCTGTGATTGGACACAGCACAAGTTTGGCAGCAGATTTCGGCAAGTGATTTACCTGGCTGCCTTTGCAGATTGGGAGAGTCAGCGTGAAGACCAGTGGAGACCGGTGCTCAATTTTTGGGGGGGGCAAACAAACACCCCCCCCGCCAGGTCCGCACTTACCCCATCCAGGTCGTGGCCTCCCCAGCTTCTCCTCCCGGGAAATCCAGTCTTAAGACCCGCTTCCTGTCCTGGTTGGCCAAGAGGAGAGGCCAGAAGACAATAGCGAATACTGATTCGCTAATGTCACAAGTGGGTGGGCTCACTGCGCCCCGTGGCCCAACCTTTTTTGAAGCCAATTAGAGCCTCAGGCTCTAATCTTGTGCTTCGGGAAAAAAAAAAAACTTGTAGAAATCTATGCGTCCGGCACCCCCACATGGAGATGAGGGGGGCGGCGCCCCTACGCCCCTTATGGACCATCTGCTGCCGGTGAAGACAGAAACCCCCAGTTTTCTTAGGAAGGACTGAAGCCACGGATCAGCATGGCAGCCATGATTTCCAGACAGAGAGTTTACGTCCTCGCTCCTTCCCCGCTATGAGTCTCCTTTAATCTGAAGATCTCCTCCAACATTTTCCATTGTTCCCAGGAACGGAGACGATTATCTTATGGAAACATCAACTGTCGCAATGTAGACACAATCGGATCTAGTCATCGTTTTCTCATCCCGCCAATAGCAGATGTGCGGCGGGTAATGCGATTTCCTTCTGTAGTAAGGCTCGGCTTTATGATAATTCTCCGATGAGCGTGGGGCGCAGACTCTGTGGGTGGCTGACTCTCTTTCCATAGAAACGATTTTCTGCCCCTTCTTTTTCTTATTCCTTTTTTTTTTTTTTTTCACCAGTGATCTGAAAAGCAGACTGTGAAAATACACGGGGCAATTAAAATCTCACAAGAGGAGCTAAGACAACGCGGAACGCGAAATACAAGGCGAACGCTTTGATTTCCATTCTGTAAGAGGATATACCTCGGGGACGCGCACCTTTCCATACACAGCGCTGATTTTTTAAAATTCTATTATTATTATTATTTAAACCAGCTGTGAGCAATCAGAGAGTGTTCAGATCACATGTGTCATCTACAGCGAGGAAATATGGGACATCTTGATGGGATATTATTTATGTAGAGATCAGGAAAGGCAGAACACGAGGTTACGGTGAATGGCGAAGTCTGTTCTTAAAGTGACAGTTGCCGATCTTCGCTCTGCTGAAAGGAGAGAGTTGAATGCCCAGCCCCCGCTGCGCTCTGTGGTTCGATCCACCCAGGGCAAGCTTTAAAATTGATTGGACTCTGGGCAAAAAAATGACTCCCCCCCCCCTATCATTACACAGGACCCCTCCCCCATACTACCTCCATCATTACTACCCCCACCATTGAACAGGACCCCTCCCCATAATACCCCCATTATTACAAAAGACCCCCTCCCCCATAATACCCTCATCATTACACAAGACCCCCTCCCCCATAATACTGCCATTATTACACGAGACCCCCTCCCCCATACTACCCCCATCATTACACAGGAACCCTCCCCACATACTACCCCCTATTTTTACACAGGACCCCTCCCCCATATTACCCCAATTATTACACAGGACCCCTCCCCCATAATACCCCCGTCATTACACAAGACCCCTCCCCCATACTACCCCCATCATTACACAGGAACCCTCCCCACATACTACCCCCTATTATTACACAGGACCCCTCCCCCATATTACCCCCATTATTACACAAGACCCCCTCCCCCATACTACCCCCATAATTACACAGGACCCCTGCCCCATACTACCCCCATCATTACACAGGACCCCATCCACCATAATACCCCCATCATTACACAAGACCCCTCCCCCATACTACCCCCATCATTACAAAGGAACCCTTCCCACATACTACCCCCTATTATTACACAGGATCCCTCCCCTATATTACCCCCATTATTACACAAGACCCCCTCCCCCATAATACACCCATTATTACACAAGACTCCTTCCCCATAATATCCCCATGATTACACAGGAACCCTCCCCACATACTACCCCCTTTTATTACACAGGACCCCCTCCTCCACATTACCCACATCATTACACAGGACCCCTCCCCCATACTACCCCCATCATTACATTGGAACCCTCCCCTTATACTACCCCCTAGTATCCCCATCATTACACAAGACCTCCTCCCCCCATACCACCCCATCATTACACAGGAACCCCCTACACATACTACCCCCTATTATTACACAGGACTCCTCCCCCATAATAGCCCCATTATAACACAGGATCCCTCCCCATATTACCCCCATCATTACACAAGACCTCCTCCCCCATACTACCCCATCATTACACAGGACCCCTCACCCATATTACCCTCATTATAACTCAGGATCCCCTCCCCCATACTACCCCCATCATTACAAAAGACCCCTCCCCCATACTACCCTCATCATTAAACAGGAACCCTCCCCCCACACTACCCCCTATTATTGCACAGAGCCCTCCACCCATACTCCCCGCTATTATTACACAGGACCCCTTCCCCCATACCACCCCCGTTATAACACAGGACCCCTCCCCCATACTCCCCCCAACATTTTGGCTGTGGACAGGGGTCAGCAACGACACCCTGATCGGTCTGTGGCTACACAGCCCCATACACAACCAACATGTTCACTTGTGGCCTAATATATCTCACCCACCTTCAGATGCCTTTGTAACAAGATAATCCAACATTATTCACTTAACCTGTCAGTGGTCATAAAGTTATGGCTGATTAGTGTATTTCGGATTGAATCAGGCTGTAAGGAAATGTGATCGACATGTTACATTTAAAGGGCCAGTGCACTCAAGATTGAAAATGCAGCCTCCACATTTTTATAACTTTCACATGGTGAGCAGTGGACATGACCTCAAAAAAAGTCCTATTTTGGATAATTTGTTCACGCTTAGTATTGACCACACACCTGCATGCTCCATAGCTTGTCTGTGGGTCCCTTCACAGATCTGGCGCTATTGGGTCTTGTTAAAGTCAATGGCATCAGCATGAAAACCTGCAGCGTCTCACAGCAAAGAGAGCTCATTTCCTTTTCTACTCTCCTTTTTCTCATTGTCCACCCACCCTCACTCTCTCGCCTATTTTAACTTCTGCCCGGTGCTCCTCCCCCTCCCTTAGTACCCCCCCTGGAGGTAGAGAGCCAGCCCAGTTACCTGCAATATGGCCTCTAGCACCAGACAAGAAGCTTCTAATATATTCTTGGGGGGAGGGAAAGTCCCTGTTAGGTAGAATGAGAATTGCTCCCCTAGACATAAGCAGTTGGCACTCCGACCCTTTCTAAGGCTTATAATAGTTGGGCAATCCCGCTGCTGGCAACACTTTGTTGGTGGCCGAGTCATTATATAAAGTAACCACTTCCCATAACGGCTGTCACTCCTTCACTGGTCCAGAATGCTGCAGAATCTCACTCCACATTAAGGGAGCAATGGCAGTGACATCTTGCAGGTCCAACCTACAAGGGAACAGGTACTCTATATTTGTGGCCACCTGACCATCATAACCTATATGAGTTGCTTATCCATTTTCAACATCATGAAAATTAATATGGAATTGTTCCTCTCCATGGCTATTATTATGGATCCCCCCCCCATCCTATGGCCATTATTAGGAAGTTGCCCCCACTATGGCCATTGTTAAGGATTTGCCCCCCCCTTCCGTGACCATTTTGTGGAATTGCTCCTCACCATGATCATGGAGTTGCTCCCCACCATGGCCAATAGTATGGAGACGCCGTCTCTTCCGTAGCCATTAATATGGATTTGCCCCCCTCCCATGGCCACAAATAGGAAGTCCCCCCCCCATGGCCATTACTATGGATTTGCCGCCTCTCCCGTGGCTATTTTTATGGAGTTGCTCCCCACCATGGCCATTAATATGGAGTTACCCTCCTTCTGTGGCCACTAATTTTGAAGTTGCTCCCCCCCCATGGCCGTTAATATGGAAGACATCCCACAAGATTTTGGAGAGTGTCTGTGTGAATTTGTTCCCATTTGTGAGGTCAGGTACTGATGTTGGATGAGAAGTCGTGGCTCACAATTGGTATTCCAAATTATCGCAAAGGTGTTCAGTAGGGTTGAGGCCAGGGCTCGGTGCAGGACACTCGAGTTCCTCCACACCAAACTGGTCACACCATGTCTTTATGGAGCTGGTTTTGTACACACAGCACAGTCATGCTGAAACAGAAAAGTGTCTTCACCAAACTGTTACCACAAGGTTGGAAGAGCATAATTGTCTACAACAGTGTTTCTCAACCTCTATTCAGTCAAGGCACCCTTTAAAATTATAGACAATCTCAAGGCACCCTTAAAAATGTAAAAAGCTATTCTAACATTTTTACATAACGCAGCAACATCCACATGTAGGACACCCAATGTTAGAGGTGATTTAATCTTCCAAAGCAAATATAATTTTGTACACTGGTAGTGACTAGTATTCCAATGTTTCTCTTCTCCCTCAATTTCTCTCTCTGGCATCTAATGCGACCCCAGTGCTGAGGGAGAAGGGGCAAAGGAGGGTCAAACAAGGATGCTGTGGGGGCAACAGACTTCCTCCTTATCATCTGATGACATCATTGGTTGTTAGAATTCCAGTGTCTAGAAAGTCGTAATGGTTCATAATGAAAACCTGTGGCTTTGTGTACCTAAAAGGCAGACATGATCCACCTACTGGTTTGTATACAATTTTTGATACATTTTTAGGCATTTTGCCAAGGCACCCCTGAAGAATCCTCAAGGCACCCCAGGATGCCTAGGCACCCTGATTGAAAAAGGCTGGTCTACAATGTCTTTGTATGATGGAGTATTAACAGGACCCTTTACTAGGGACACCTGAACTCAATAATTCAGAGTGATGTCCATATAGATTGGGTATAGTGTATCAGTTTGGAGTAAGATGACCCTTTCTTGGACTCATAGATGTGTGCTTTAAATGCAGAATTACCATTAATGGTAGATTTTTTTTAGTCATGAGTCTGCAAGGAAAGGCTTGATGTTGGATGAGAAGACCTGGCTCCTATTTGGCATCATTCTAATTTATCCCAAAGGTGTTCAGTACGGTTGAGGTCAGGTCTCTGTGGCGTACACTCAAGTTTCTCCACACATCTTCCCTATATGAGCTTGTTGGACATCCAATTCCAAAACCATGGCCATTGATATGGCCCTACCCCATGACCATTGAGTTAGAGTTGCCCCCCATCCTCCACTCTTCTGGGAAGACTTTCCTCAAGATTTTGGAGATTGTCGCTGGTGATTAGTGCCCAGTTGTGAGGTCAGGTACTGTTGTTGGATGAGAAGACATGGATCACCACTGGCATTCCAATTCATCCCAAAGGTGTTCTGTAGTGTAGAGTTGAGGTTAGGAAACACCTGATTTCAGTAAACTGGAGGGGGTTCACATATTTTTGGTCATGTAGTGTAGGTTGTCCAGGATTGTTCATCTGACATAGAGAAGGTAGCTATAGCTTCACTTGTAGCCTGAGACATGGGGCACCTTGATTGAGACTCGGGGCCAGTTTCACAGGTAACAGGGATTAGTAACGCCCTAGTTGGTATGATTCTTTAGGTATCTACAAGCACCTTCCTTGGTCTGCTCCTACACAGTCATGTTTGCTGGAAATAAAGTATGATGCAACAGGTTTACTTTAAGTATTTTTCTCCTGTGTATAGAGACAATCCAAGTTCACCTGCGGGGCCTATATTTCCATTCACCAAGGAAGGGTTAATGACATCTCTATACGGCATCCAGTGATCTGGTTTGGAATTTTAGGAGTGGCACCAAAACACTGCTGAGGACATTTTTGTCATTTATAGAATTTTTGACACCAGAGTCTTTTTTTTTTTTTTTTCCAGTACTTTTAAAATAGTAAAAATCATCCAAAGCTCTGCCCTCGAGGTCTCCGAAAACTGAGCCACACGGCTGGCTGTTAACTCCATCAATAAAAAGTCAATGAGAATTTCCGTTCCCTAAACCAGCTCTTAAGTGCCATCAAATACCTGAAAATTGCCGAGATCTTATAAATAGACCGTCAGCTTCCGAAAATCACACATGGATCCATTCTCAGCCCGACACTCCCAGTGCCGTTCCCAAATAAAAGACGCGGAGGGCGCCAAGGCCGTGCTCCGGCTCACAAACGTGTGAAAAAGATTTTATTTTTTTACACGGCCCTGGAAGGTGAATCAGGGAAACACGATATGACTTCTTTCCTACTCGGTGGCTGGAAACTCCACAGCTTCAATACACAGCCTGCAGACTGGAAAATCAAGTCAATGTACCGTTTAATGCATATCTTATACCCAAGAACAAAGATGTCAGATGTTGCAGCTGACTGGTCCTTAGATGTGGCGGGTGCTTTCATTTTATTTTTCCAGGATAAGAACATTTTTACGCAAAATATCTGCTGGTCCTGCCAAAAATGTCTTGTCCTTGTCACTTCCTGAACTGTAAGCAAAAACAATGTTATCTTTTCTTGGGTAAACTACTGATGCGCACCCTCGAAAAAGCCTTGTTCCCTTTCACCTTACTTAGAACACAGAGACCACCATAGGACAGATGGACACCTTTACCCCAACTTCCTCCCGGTACTCTTCAGTGAGCTTCTCTAGACCCAAACGAACTCTAGAACTATATTTTTGAACTGGAAGTGAAAACATTGTAATCTTTTCTTGGGTAAAAAACTGTAGTGCACCCCTGAAAAAGCCTTGTTCCTATTCCCCTTAGAACACATAGAGCCAGACACACAGCATTTTCTTCACTCTTCACCGGCTCAAAAGAACAGTCTACGGGTGTCTTTTTAGGGGTTTATTAGGACGAAGAAACTTGGAGGGTGGGAAGGGAGGATGGGATATCCCAAAACTACAGAACTGAAGACGTTGAGGACTCTTCTCTCGCTTGTTGAGCTACGCAAAAACGTCCCACAGAGTCTCTAATGCTGACAAGTGACTAGGACTTGTCAGTAAATTCTATTTACTCACATGGCCACAGGATCTTTGATTGCCTTCTTCACTCTCCAGTGAGGGAGATATAAACTCACACCACCATAGGACAGTTGGGCAGCTTTCCCAAAACTTCCTTCTGGTACTCTCCAGTGAGCTTCTCCAGACCCAAACGAACTCCAGGACTATATTTTTGAACTGGAAGGAAAAACAATGTTATCTTTTCTTGGGTAAACTACTGTAGAGCACCCCCGAAAAAAGCCTTGTTCCCTTTCACCTTAGTTAGAACACATAGAGCCAGAAAACACAGCATTTTCTTTACACTTCACCGGCTTGAAGAAACAGTCTACGGGTGTCTTTTCAGGTGTTTATTAGGACGAAGAAACTTGGAGGGTGGGAAGGGAGCATAGGATATCCCAAAACTACAGAACTGAAGACGTTGAGGACTCTTCTCTCGCTTGCTGAGCTACGCAAAAATGTCCCACAGAGTCTCTAATGCTGACAGGTGACTAGGACTTTTCCCAGAAGACCAAAAAAAAAAACTGCACACAGTCACTAAGTTCCTTTTACTCACATGGCCACAAGATCATTGGTTTCCTCCTTCACTCTCCAGTGAGGTAGACATGAACTCGCACCACCATAGGACAGCTGGACAGCTTTCCCCCAACTTCCTTCTGGTACTCTCCAGTGAGCTTCTCCAGACCCAAACGAACTCCAGGACTACATTTTTGAACTGGAAGCAAAAACAATGTTATATTTTCTTGGGCAAACTACTGTAGAGCACCCCCGAAAAAACCTTGTTCCCTTTCACCTTAGAACACATAGAGCCAGACACACAGCATTTTCTTCAAGCTTCCACTGGCTCGAAGGAACAGTCTAGGGTTGTCTTTTTAGGGATTCATTAGGACAAAGAAACTTGTAGGGTGGGAAAGGAGCATGGAATATCCCAAAACCATTTGCTCCATTTACTCACATGGCCACAGGATCATCGGTTTCCTCCTTCACTCTCCAGTGAGGGAGATATGAACTCACACCACCATAGGACAGCTGGACACCTTTCCCCCAACTTCCTCCTGGTACCCTCCAGTGAGTTTCTCCCGAGGCAAACGAGCTCCAGGACTACATTTTTGCGAATAGCCACCCCCAGCTTAAGCCTCAGCTGGGACCTCAATGTCTTCTAGATGGTGCCTCCAGAAATCATGTCCCGGGGCAGAGGACTCTCCTCCAGCAGGACTGGACCAAGGAACACTGCTGCTCCTGTCTCAGGCCTAAGATTATTTATGGGCTCCACCACCATCTACTGGGCACACCTCACCAGGAATTGGCTGCAGTTCCATAAATATTCAGTTTGCCCACTCCAATTATCCTCCCACTATGAATCTATAGTCCTCTAGAATGCAGTGGGAAGTATTCAGAGCAGCAGCACAGAGCAGGTTAGAACAATCAACCCCAGGTCCACTGATTACAGAGGAGCTAACTAAGTGTACCTAACAACCTGCACTAATCTGTGAGGGTGCTACACCACTTATCCCATCATTGACCAAGTAATGGAGGTGAACAAAGGTAGATATGTTTGAAGTCCACTCTGTGTAACAACTGTGGTTTTCCTCCATTGATACAATGGAGAAATGAGCTTAGCCACCCAGGGACATAAGTTCTGCTGATCTTCCAACCATGTGCAGGCAAGAATTATGTTTTTTTTTCTTTTCCTTGCACCTGATTGGGTATTCTTTGCAAAGTGAAAATTTACCACATCCACGTAACTCTGGGAGGAATGAGCGCAACTGCATGGTCTATTTGCCTTTAGTAATGTAACCCCAAAGTGTGCTATTCGCAGGATCACCAGGTGAAAGCAAAGGAAAAATGTCCTGAAAAAAAGGAAAACGAATGCAGCCACCACATCTATGAATTGGTAAGCTGCTATATGATGCTAAATACACAATTGAGACACGTGTATATAAACCAGCAAATGGTGCATTCTCCATTCGATTACAAATCGAATAAATTATTGATCCCTGCAAATGATCTCCTTGTCTTGCCTCCATGCATTTCATGCAGTGTAGATGGGAACTTTTAGGGGTTGATTTCAGTGGCGGCTGGTGTTTTTTTTGGGGGGTGGGGCGGCAAACAATCCATACTATTATACCTAGGGTGATTGTGAAGGCTGAATGGGGGGAGGTGGTTGGTGGAAGAGGTCTAGTGGTGGCCCCATGTATCAATTTGATCATTGGAAATTTGAAAATAGAAATTTGAATATTCGGAAATTTCGAAAATTCTGAAATTATTATATTTGAAAATTCAGAAACTCGAAAATTAGAAAATTCAGAAATTCGAAAATCAGAAAATCCGAGAAATCTCAAAGAATGAAAATCTGAAAATTCTAAATAATAGCTAACTAACTAATAATAACGATTAAATTATAGGTATTGGGATTTCTTTTCAAATTTGTCTGTTAGTGAACATAACGAATACGAATTTATCTGAAGTTATGAATCATCCGAAAATAACGAATGCCGCATCTAAACAAATGGAACGCAACAAATTAATAATAAATAATAATAATAACAATATTAAAACGTTTTTATTATTATTATTATTGTTATTTAATATTATTAATTCTTTAAGTTCAATTCGTTTAGATACGGCATGCGTTATTTCTGACAATTTGTAAATTCGGATAAATTCGTATTTGTTACATTGACTAACAGCCAAATTTGAAAGGAAATTCCAATACCTATAATTTAATAGTTAGTAATAGTTAAGTTATTATTAGTTAGTTATCATTTCAGATTTTTGCATTTTTGGATTTTCGTTCAGATTTTCGTTTTTTTGAATTTTCGTTCTTATTTTTGAATTTTGGACTTTTGGAATTTCAGGTTTCCTAATTTTCGGATTTGGAATTTTCGAATTTCTGAATTTTCGGATTTGGAATTTTCGAATTTCCAAATTTTCGAATTTCGAATTTTCAAATTTACGAATATTCAAATTTACGAATTTTTGAATTTACTAATATTTGGAAAAATTCGTTAAACGGGTTTTCGTTAATCTGGATATTTCCGAAAGAAAACAAATTCGGAACGAAACTAATTGCACATGTCTAGTCTATTTGCCTTTAGCAAATCCACCTCATAGCTTAATATTTTAATTGGTGATGAATCACTTGTTTGCTTGTACCTGGATCGCCACTTCATTTTCTTAACCCCTTGCCCCTGCTGTAAAACGTGGCAGTCCCTGCGCTCATGGAGCTTGCAATCTATGGTCCCTAACTCACATTTATACATACTAGGAGTCAATTTATTCAGGACCGATTTGAACCGATGACCCTAGTGCTGCTAGGCAGAAGGACTAACCACTTAGCCAGCATGCTGCCAATATATATGCTAGATTTTTTTTCTTTATTTGCAATTTTTTTTTCCCACGAAAGTGGAGTTATCCTTTAAGCCAGATGAGATGGCAGTCTGGACAGCAGGAGCACCAAGAAAAAAAAAATGACAGAAAAAAGAGAAAACAAGTATTTTTTTTCCAATAAAATAAATGTTGACTGTTCAGTGCTTTAGCAAAGTAAATGCCGTTCAGTTTCCACCTCCTTGAATCTGAAGTCACCTTTATTTTTGATCGGAAGCTATAAGAATATATGTTGCTGCTGATAGGAGCAGAAGCTAGTACGGTCATAGACAGCTTCCTTCTAATACTTCATTCTCCGGGGGGAGGGGGACCATGTGCACTGCAGCCGTGCCGCTGCTGTACCTTATCTAAGCAGACTGGCGATAATTCGATCTTTCTTCGGCCTGTCTCGGCTGATCATCATTAGAAAAAGGGACAGCGTTACAATTTCCAATCTGTGCGATTCCATTTACATTTCTAAATGGAAGTCTGAATATTTCAAGAACACAAAAAAAGAGAAATTGATGACACGCACGCCGCATTCCTCGCTGGAAGGTTCTGCCGAGCCGGATCAGAGGGAACATTAGTCAACCCCTGTGTGCAGAAGGATGGTTTCCCCTGCCAGGAGTTTTTTTGGGTAATTAAATCAAAATAGATTTGTTTAAAAAATATCAAAAAGAACATAAAATTCCAAGTTCTGAAAGGTCAGACTACTGGCAAAATCCACGCCGTTCATCTGGTCCCAAGATGGAGCAAAAAACTGAGGAACCTCCTCGTCCTGATAGTGAGACATAGGAATACGGGTCAGTTACTTGTTCTTCGTAATAAACTTGTGCTTGTTATCAAACCAATGTAGTAGATCCTTGCTCACCTCTTCCTTCCTCCCATTCTTCCTTCCTCATTCCTTCCTTCCCCCCTTCCTTCTTACCTCTTGTTTCTTCACTTCATCCCCCCTTCACCTCTCCTCCCTTTTCTTTCTTTCTTTCTTTCTTTCTTTCTTTCTTTCTTTCTTTCTTTCTTTCTTTCTTTCTTTCTTTCTTTCTTTCTTTCTTTCTTTCTTTCTTTCTTCTCCTCCCTCTCTCCTTTCTCTTTTCCTTCTTTTTCCTTCCCTCTATCCTTCGTTCTTCTCTTCCTTCCGTCCTCTCTCACCGCTTCCCTTTTTCTTCTCTTGCCCCCTTCATTCACCCTTCCCCACCTTCCCTCATTCCTTCATAGCTTCCTTCCTTGCTCTCCTCTTCCTTCTTTTCTTCCCTCCCTCCTCTTCCTTCCTCTCTCCCTTCTCTTTCCTGGCTTCCTTCCTTCCATCCTCCATCTCTCCCTTCCTTCCTGTTGCATTCCTCCTTTTTTCTCCTATCCTTTCGGCCTCCCTTCCCCTTCCTTACCTTTTTCCTTCTTTCTCCTTTCCACTGTTCTTCCTTCCTTCCACCCCCCCCTTTCTTTTTTTCTTCCTTCTACTTCCCTCTGTCCTTCGTTCTTCTCTTCCTTCCTCCTTCTCTTCTCTTCTCATTTTCTTCCTTCCATCCTCCCTCACTTCTTCCTTCCCCTCTTCATTATGTGCTTCTTCTCTTCTTCCTTCTTTTCTGCCTTTCATCCTCTCGCCCTTCTCTCCCTTATTTACGTACTCCCTCCCTTGTTCTCTCCCTTCTCTTTCCCTTCATTCTCCTTCCTTTGATACCCCCTTCCTTTCTCCTTCCTTCCTTCCATCCTCCCTCCCTCCCTTCCTTCCTTTTTCCTATCCTTCCAGCTTCCCTTATTTTTTTCCTCCTTCCTCCTTTCATTCTTCTCTCCTTCCTCTCTTCCTTCCGCCTCCCCCCCTCATTCCCTCCTCTTTTTCTTCCTTCTACTTCCCTCTATCCTTTGTTCTTCTCTTCCTTTACCCTTCCCTTCCTTCTTATTTTTTTTAATTGAATCCTCCCTCACTTCTATCTTCTTCGCTCACCTCCCCCCTTCCTTCCTTCCTTCCTTCCTTTTTTGCTTCCTTCCTTCCTTCCTTCCTTCCTTCCTTCCTTCCTTTTCCATTCCTCCTTTTTTCTCCTATCCTTTCGGCCTCCCTTCTACTTCCTTACCTTTTTCCTTCTTTCTCCTTCCCTCTGTTCTTCCTTCCTTCCACCCCCCCTTTCTTTTTTTCTTCCTTCTACTTCCCTCTGTCCTTCGTTCTTCTCTTCCTTCCTCCTTCTCTTCTCTTCTCTTCTCATTTTCTTCCTTCCATCCTCCCTCACTTCTTCCTTCCCCCCTTCATTATGTCCTTTTTCTCTTCTTCCTTCTTTTCTGCCTTTCTTCCTCTCTCCCTTCTCTCCCTTATTTCCGTACTCCCTCCCTTGTTCTCTCCCTTCTCTTTCCCTTCATTCTCCTTCCTTTGATACCCCCTTCCTTCCTTTCTCCTTCCTTCCTTCCATCCTCCCTCCCTTCCATCCTTTTTCCTTCTTTTTCCTATCCTTCCAGCTTCCCTTATTTTTTTCCTCCTTCCTCCTTTCATTCTTCTCTCCTTCCTCTCTTCCTTCCGCCCCCCCCCCCTCATTCCCTCCTCTTTTTCTTCCTTCTACTTCCCTCTATCCTTTGTTCTTCTCTTCCTTCACCCTTCCCTTCCTTCCTATTTTTTTTACTTGAATCCTCCCACACTTCTATCTTCTTCCCTCACTTCCCCCCTTCCTTCCTTCCTTCCTCCCTTCCCACCTTCCTTTTTCCCCCTTTCCTTCTTTTCTCCCTTTCTTCCACTCTTCCCTTCTCCCCCTTCCTTCCTTCCTCCCCCTTCCTTCCTCCTCTCCTTCCTTCCTTCCTTCCTTCCTTCCTTCCTTCCTTCCTTCCTTCCTTCCTTCCTTCCTTCCTTCCTTCCTTCCTTCCTTCCTTTCCCCCTTCCTTCCTTCCTCCCTCCCTCCCCCTTCCTTCCTTCCTTCCTTCCTTCCTTCCTCCCCCCTTCCTTCTTTCCTCCCTTCCTTCTCCTTCTTCCTTCCTTCAATGGGGGAGGGGATGTCTCTCACTTTGGAGACATTTTTTCTCACTTCATGTTATGTCTACAGGACAGGAAGTGAAGGGAAATCTCCCCAAATGTGATACAAAAAACATTTTACTTATTCCATGATTCTGTTCATAACCAAAATATTTCACATTTAGACTGAATTTGCAATCCTGTGCTTATTCCGGCTCCTCTCTCTAACCGGAGCTCTTCTTTAAGGTCAGGAGGAGTCTCTGGTTTTTTTTTTTGGTGTCAGGAAATGTCAGGAAAATACTAAAAAAGCCTAAAACTCTTAAAACTTTAAACCGTCTCCTTATGGAAACAATTTCTCGCTTGTATACACAGAGCGCTCTTCGTAAACTGACACAACTATCATACAAGCCTCAATTCTACATCCAGAAGTCATTTCATCTACAGACGCGCTTTGATCAGAAAGAAGAAAAATGGAGCGCGTACGGGCGCCAAAAGAGCTATTACAATAACGTGTGGACAATTTCAAGGCTTGGCCTGGGAGCGCCGAGATATTTCATCTTCACGGCTCTGTGTCAGCAGTTGTCTGAGAGCGATCTTCATATCGGAAAATCCGAGGGGGGAACCATGGAATATGAAGGAGAAGCTGAGCCCCCCATCAATGCAGGGGGGATTGGCATCAGCCAGTCAGGTGTCTTTCTTCATCTTACAAAACGGCAGCTGAATTCTGATTGGTGTGCATGATGAGCTGCTATATTTACTACCCTTCCAACAGTCTTATCACCCTCCAATCTAATGTTACTACCCACTGATCCAATCTTACTACCCTCCAACCTTACTTCCCACTGATCCAATCTTACTACCCTCCGATCCAATCTTACTACCCTCCAATCCAATCTTACTACCCTCCTATCCAATCTTACTACCCACTAATCCAATCTTACTGGCCTCCAATCCAATCTTACTACCCTCCGATCCAATCTTACTACCCTCCTATCCAATCTTACTACCCTCCACTCCAATCTTACTACCCTCTGATCCAATCTTACTACCCTCCAATCTAATGTTACTTCCCTCTGATCCAATCTTACTACCATCCGATCCAATCTTACTACCCTCTGATCCAATCTTACTACCCTCCTATCCAATCTTACTGCCCTCCAATCCAATCTTACTACCCTCTGATCCAATCTTACTACCCTCCAATCCAATCTTACTACCCTCTGATCCAATCTTACTACCATCCGATCCAATCTTACTACCCTCCAATCCAATCTTACTACCCTCCTATCCAATCTTACTACCCTCCGATACAATCTTACTACCCTCCAGTCCAATCTTACTACCCTCCAATCCAATTTTACTATGTGTTACTAGCCCATTATTGGGGGTTCCCACCCTCCCTATGTCGAGTTCCTGGGTCTGTACACCCGCTGTGCCCATTATGAGGGGTTAATGTTGTTTATTAAAAATTCTTACAAACAACAACTTATATACAATAAAACCATAATAAGAAAATAAAACATATTTTCAAAATAATTGAATACGACTATACAAAACAAAAAAACAAGAACATAATAAATGGTGCAAACCAAATTGCGCACAACATAATCCCTACAGGAGAGCCAGACTAAGGAACATCACCGTCACCATGCATGTAGTCTTTTATCAAAAATATATTTGATCTGAAAATCTAGGGGAGTGAAACAAGAATACAAAGAAAAGCTGCACACCCCGAGATCAACAGGCAGCAGCTACAGAGTCCTGATATTCCTCCACGCCCTTATCCAGGCCTCCTGCTGCCACCTGTCCTTTTCAACCTCACCCAGAATATCCTGCATCACCACTTGGACAGGGAGGATTTTACTCACTAAGGATACCTGACACTGTGCACTCCACGTGAAATAACAGACTACTAGACTAACTTAAAAAAGTGTTTCCAAATCATAATCCCGACGAGTCTGGAATGCCCCATACACCCACTCTGCATAACTCATATGGGGGAGGAAGGGTATACTCAGAGCCCTCCCCACCCTCTTGTACACCTCTATTTTAAAAGGGCACTGAAGTAGAAAGTGATCCATGGACTGCACCTCTCCTTCACACTCCACTCTCGGGGAGCCCCGATCACTCATGGAGAGAAACTTCAAGTTGCCCTTCACATATAGTTTCCCATGAAAGGCAAGCCAAGCCTGATCCCTAAACTTCATTGGGATTCTCTCCAAATTAATCAATCGCAAACCCACCCCCAAAACCAGGCTTGGGCAATCCCTTAAGGCCAGTGGCTCACAAAAAGTGGCTCGCTTTGACTGACAGTTGCGCGGTCGTGCGATGCTATGCCCAGGCGGGACTGGCGTCCTTTTTTTCCCGCGGGTAGAGCTTTCTTTTGGTGGCTCATTATCCGCTACTCAAGAAGTTTCCTTGCAAGAGATCTGACTTCTCCTGCTGTTACTTGCCACTGCCGAAGCATTTTTAAACACGGGGCAACATAAGCCAGGAGCTTATCATGCTTGACCCTCAGGCTTTTCACTGGCCCACCATTTTCCCAGTCTTGCAGAAAGGGCCTAAACCAGCACTGGAAAATACCCACCCACCCAGGCGGTCTCTCTGCCAACATGTTACCAAGATTGTACTTTACAAACATCAGAGAGAAAAAGACTACAGGGTTGATCATCCCTAGACCACCCTCCCGCCTAGGAAGGTAAGTCACATTCCTTTTGACAAGGTTTATTCTGTTCCCCCATAACAGCTGGAAGAAACAACTATAGACCCTGGTATAGAGAGAAACTGGCAGAATGCAAACAAAACTGACATACAGAAAAAACTTCTCCTCTCCTGAACCAAAGAGGCGTGCCGGTCATATTGATGTCTCCTAAGGAGTAGCTTCACCTCAGAGCTCGTCCCAGAATCTCCTCCATTCGAAACAAGGCGGTCAAGTTTCCTCCGCAAACACTGGTAGGTGATGTACTTATTTTGCTGCTTCTTTCTTTCTATGGCCTTGAAAAGCCCAACAGTCTGCTGTTTTACAAGCTCCGACCATTTTGACTTACTGTTGCAAAAGGATTGTCTTACTCTCTCGTCTTCCAGGATGGCCGAATTCAATCTCCAGATACCCCTCCCCCTAGGTGGCATGTCTGAGGCATTTAGAATCACAGATAGAATACAGTGATCAGATAACTTCAATGCCTGACACACAGGTACTGAAAAAGCAGAGTCTCCCTTTAAAAAAAACCTACTCTGACTATTACCTCACTGAAAAGTGAACCCTGTGCTGTCGTGTATTGGTTGCCACTTTTAACGGAGTGGGAACTGCCATTAGGGTAATTGAGGCAGCCGTTTCTTAGCCTGACTACTCCCTCTCCCTGGAGAACCAGCACGCTTCATTGCACCCTGGCACTCATCATACATAGAGGATGCCATACTCAACGAGTCCCATTCATCGTCATCATCTGACAGGACCTCAAACTTATTTGCCAAAGGCAAAACCTTAGGACTTAAGGTAACGGTACCTCTTTTTTTTCTTTCTTTTGAGCCTCCTCCTTTTATCCTTCAACCATTCCACATCATCCTTAGACAAACTGAAATCAACAGCTTCCCCACTCCTACCCTCCCCTTCTCTCCACTCTCCCTTCCTTTACCTACCACTAGGCCAGCCTCTTCACCATCCTCCCCACTCCTCTGCACCCCACGATCCTCAACAGAAACCTTGCAGCATAGAGGGAGGGGGACTCGCACTGCACTTGATGCACCTGCCTCAGCACCTCTTGCTGCCTCTGCAATTTTGGAAGACATAGAAGTATTGGACACATTTTCGGTAACTGATACCTTACCTACAGACTGGAAGACACGGGCACACTAGGTAAACGCACAGACTGGGGCACCACAGACTGGGAAGACAGACATATTGGGTATTGGCACAGACTCAGATGGAATCACGGGCACCCCAGCTGCTGAGTTCTGAGCATCCTCCATTTACAGGCAGGAGTACTCTCTCATGAGCTCAGGCTTGTTGTGCATTGCCTCAGGACATTGACCGTAACGATGTCCCACCGCATTGCACAGATTGCACCTTATAATGTTCCAATCCTTTGCCAAATGTCCTACACCCTGACACAGAGAGCACTTTATCACCGGACAGGAGGATGCAAGATGCCCTTTATCTCCACACTTGTTGCATAGCTTTGGCTGGCCCGGGTAGAAGATGGACAGCCTGTCCCTCCCCAGGAAAGCTAAGCATGGCAAATGCTGGACGACATTGTCATTGACTTTTTAACTGCACAGACCACCCCCCCGTCCATATTCCCCGATCATCCAAAATCATCTTTAGGGGGCTCAGGACATCTCCATACCTCCTCAACCATACAGATAAATCCCCTTGTGGTATGGACTCATTGCGGACAAGAACTGTCACCATTTTAATGAGTGGCTGGCGTGATACAAGCTTGGGGATGAGCCCTCTGCAGTCCGGCAGGCCCCTACACACTTGCTCATATTTCTCATATTTTTCCCAAAATATTTCCAAAGACTCCGGACGGATAAAGGACAAATCGTACTCATAGGAACCGGCCGGACTGATCAGGGCAAAGATATCCGCGGGCCTAAACCCCATCTGCAGAATCTTATCCACCACTGCCCTCCTATGCGGAGGAAGTCCCCCACCCTCCCTTCTAAGCTGCACAACACATTCCTCCTTTTAAACAGGGAGGAAGATAAAACATTTCCATGCTCTTTCCCTGCTTGCACCCCCTTCCCAGATCCTGTAGCAGCAACACCAGCATAAGTTTTCCTTACAGACACACCAATTGCAGTCTTGTCCTTAGACACAATCAAACCAGCTGACAGAGAGTCTGATTCAGCTGGGATAGCAGTCATTGGACTAACAGAGGTGAGAACTGCCCTCTCCCTTTGCTCTGAACACTCAGCTTCTTTCCTGGGTGCAAGAACAGTTGCAGACTCCTGAAGAGTTGTAGCACTACTGCCTACAGCATCTCCTCCACCATTCTCAGGAACAGCCGCTGTGTCTGGTCCAGGCAAAGTCAGTGTATTGTCAATGGCGCTCCTCTCTGTAGACTCTTCCCCCAGAAGCTTACAGTTACTCTCACCAATTTCATCTGAAGCTTTGTTTTCAGCAGGTAATTCAGACTGCATTACATGCTGTACATTCTATGGGTCTGGGCTGACTGCCCGTAGTGTACTACAACCCTCAGCAAGCCCATTGTCATTAATAGAGTCCACATCACCATCCTGCACACACACACTGTACCTGCTTGCTGTGCTGTTACCTTTGCAATGTCATGGCTGACGGTGGGATCGGACTTCCCCCCAGCTGCTGCAGACTTCATGGTGAATCTTGCTCTCTCCACAGGCCTCTCTTCACAGGGTGAGGAATGGTGTCCATCATCTGAGGAATCCACACCCAAAGGAGATTCCAGCTTAGTGATGAACTACAGCATGCCGGTACCTCCCTCAACCTCCTGCTCAGATGTTCCATATTGCTGCTGCAGAGGGAGGGGCACAGAGGCCTCCGCCATTGAGGGCTCAGCAGATGCCTGAGGTGTTAAACAACTGGGCTCATCCTCCGGGCCCACTTTCCCACTCTCTGCTGACTCTGTCGGTACCTTCATCTCCTCACTGATTGGGTTCACTTTCAATTCAGGAAGCGGCTCCTCCTCTCATTCGGCTAAACTGTTCCTCACAGCTTGTTCCAAGTCCTTCAACTCAGGCCTCAGAGCTGGTCTCTTCTTACTGTATACTTTGACACAAATCAGTTTTTCTTCCTAAATTTAGCCATCAAAACTAACAATTTCTCCTCTTCTTTCTCAGTTCATTTCAGCTTACCAACAATGCTCTCTAAAGGCAGACAGGGACTCATCTCTCCTTGGGCCAGGCCCAGTATCTTCCACAGGCTGAAGCCTAGTCACAGGCCTATCCAGAGGACCCCCACCAGGGTCCTCCCCAGGATCCAGCATTCCTCTTGGGGCAGAGAAGCAACTCTAGCCCCTGGTCTCTAGAAGCACAGGAGCAAAGGAACCAGCAACCTCACACCTCACTGTCAAGGTGCAGAATGGCAGTTTCCCACCATCCCTGTGCTGAGTTCGCAGTTCTGTACACCTGCTGTGCACATTTTGAGGGGTTCCCACCATCCTTGTGCAGAGTTCTTGGGTCTGCACACCTGCTGTGTCCGATATGAGGGGTGCCCACCATCCCCGTGCTGAGTTCCCGGGTCTGTACACCTGCTGTGCCCATTATGAGGGGTTCCCACCATCCCTGTGCTGAGTACTCAGGTCTGTATGCCTGCTGTGCCCATTATGAGGGGTTCCCACCATTCCTGTGCTGAGTACCCAGGTCTGTATGCCTGCTGTGCCCATTGTGAGGGGTTCCCACCATCCCTGTGCTGAGTACCCAGGTCTGTATGCCTGCTGTGCCCATTATGAGGGGTTCCCACCATCCCTGTGCTGCTTTTCATTTCTTTTTTATATGAACCCGAAGTTGAGTGAGGTCACACCACCATGATGAGATTGTTGGGAAGAGCATCTCATACTGGCAGAGGGTTCACCACCGACATCTCAGTCTATAAATAAATGATACAATGTTTCTTCTGTCCAACGTTTGGCGGGTTGGTTACAATTTTCCGGTGTGGTTTTCTTTTTGTTACTTTGTTATGAATATGATATAAATGAGAACAGAGGAGAATCAATTGAGGACACAATGAGGAGAATTTGGATCTTTCTCTTTTGTTTTAGGTGGCCCCCAAAGCGCGGGGTCCCGTACAGTGGACTAACGGAAGATTTTGTGAATAAAAAGTGACTAGTCCATGGTATAGCGCAGTGGGCGTGGCCTACATTGTGACAAAAAGCAAGAAATCAAAGTGTGAATGTTGGGGTGTTTTCAGTGTCACTGGCAGCACTTCCTCCTCTCGCCCGCGTTCCCCCCCCCCCCACCCCAGCGGTCTGTCTTCTACACTCTCACTCATCTCAGTAATACAAATTAGTTTTTGTTGGCAGATCCCCACCGGCTGCTCTTAAAGAGATTTTTTTTTTTTTGATTCTGTGCGCTTTTTTTTATTTTCCATTGATCGTGCCAAACAAGTGTCGTCTCCAGATACCCCCCCCTCCCCCCATCCCACTTTCCTTCCTTCTTATCCTCCTCTCCAAGCGCCTTTAATTCGCTCCTTCCCGGCGCAGAGGATGGTTCATATATCACTCACCTTCTCTAATTTCTGTGTGGGCCACTTCTCTACCTTACCGTGCGTCCGCTTAAAGCGGCTGGGAACAAAATGAGCCTTCGCACGTATTAACCCAGGCTGGGCTCGCACTTTTCTGCCGCGCTGCATCACGCAAATCACCCAACGCACATTATATGTGCGCCACTCAAATTTGCTGCACCCCAATACACACAGGCAACCCAGCTCCAGAGCACATGCATTGCAGATCACCACCACGCCTTGTGACGCACTACCGTGCGCGGCGGTGCGCTGCGTTATCAGACTGACGCGTGTTCTTTTTTTTTTTTTTCGATAGTTTGTTGCACTGCCAGCCCATTCATTTGAATGGGGCGCCTTAACAGAATGTGTAAAAAATTTTCACCAATGCAATGCACCGCGCCGAAAAAGTGCGAGGCGCGCTTTCACCTGCATGCAGATATATTTTATTATTTTTTACTAATCAATCGAATGGGCTGCCCCTGCCCTATGAGCGACAAATGCGTAAAAGAAGATTTGGGCTTTGCAATTTTTTTTTCTACTGATCGTTTTGGCATGTTTTTCCACATGTTAAAATGCACATTTGCTGGCTGCGTTTAAGATGCCATTAACAATGAATGGCGCCACCAGCGCAATGCACGTTTTTTTTTCTTTTTTTTTTTAACCACATGTTCCATGAACGCATGCAAAAACGGAACGTGGAATGCGCAGATATGAATGGAGCCTCAGGCCCCCCCCCCTCCGTCCACACCTGAATCATGTTCACCATGATTTTGGAACAGCCTAGAAAACGCGCTAAAAATGCGCCCACGCGTATTAAACATAAATAGCACCTCAAAACGTGCTAAAGAAATGGGACAAGACGCCCCAAAAAATGTGCAAAAATATGCTATTCAAAAATGCACCAAAGTCGGGACCAAAAAAGGGCAGAGGAGCTACTTTGGCATGTTTTTTGGAGTAGATGGCAGCCTATTCAAGCGAATGGTATCGCTCCAAGAACATTATAAAATGAAAATGCAAAAAAAGCGCAAAACCTCGATTTCAGATATAAATGGAGCCTCAAAGAGCGTCTGCCACATGCCACTCCAGAGCTCAGTAGTGTAAATCAGACACAATACAGATGTAGTATTGCTTTAGGACACGCTGCGATTAGGATATACGTGGTAGATGACTACGTCCCTTCAAAGTCCATGTAATGTAGTACATATCATCGTCTCCTCGAATGAAGTGATAAAATGTAATTATATATATAATATATATATAATATTATTAATAATAATAATAATAATAATAATTTAGAACATTACTATCAGACATGTTTTTAATATAATTATTATTATTTTATATTATAATTATATATATATTTATTATTATTATTATAAATGATAATAATAATAATAAAAATAATTTAGTACATTACTATCAGGTGTGGTATTATTAAATATTATATACATAAAATCTATTATTATTTTTATTATTACTATTATCATTATTATTATTATTATTATTATTATAGAATATTACTATCAGATGTGGAATTATATATTATTATTATTATTCTATAAATATCTTCTTCTTATTATTATTATTATTAATATTATTATAAATTTAGAACATTACTACCAGACGTAGTATTATTATATATTACTATTATATAAATATTTGATTATTATTATATAATATTACTTTCAGATGTGGTATTATTATATATTTTTTATTATTATTTTAGAATATTACTATCAGACATGGCATTATTATGTATTATTATTTTTATATAAATATATTATTATCATTATTAATAATAATAATCATAATAATCATACTAATAATAATAATAATAATAATTTAGAACATTACTATCAAGTGTGGTATTATTCTATATTATTATTATTATTATTATATAAATGCATTATTATTTTTATTATTATAAAATATCACTATCAGACATGGTATTATTATTTTATATTATTATTATATACATTTATTATTATTATTATTATTATTATTATTATTATTATTGATGATGATAATAATAATAACATTTTATTTAGTACATTACTACCAGGCGTGATATTATTATATCATATTATATAAATAAATATATAAATAATAATGACATTATTATTATTATAGAATATTACTATCAGATGTGGCATTATACATTATTATTATTATTATTATTATAAATATCTTATTATGATTAATAATTTAGAACATTACTACCAGACTAGGATATTACTTTCAGATGTGGTATTGTTATATATTTTTATTATTATTATTATTTTAGAATATTACTATCAGGCATGATATTATTATATATTATTATTATATAAATATATTATTATTAATATTATTATTATTATTATTATTATTATTACTAAAAATAATTTAGAACATTAGTATCAGACATGGTATTGTTATAGATAACTATTGTATAAATATATTATTATTATTATTATAGAATATTACTTTTAGATGTGGTATTATTATATATTTTTATTAATATTATTATTTTAGAATGCTACTATCAGGCATGGCATTGATATATATTATTTTATATAAATATATTATTATTATTATTAGTAATAATAATTTAGAACATTACTACCAGGCATGGTATTTTATATTACTATTATATATTATTATTATTATTATTATTATTATTATTATTATTATAGAATATTACTATCAGATGTGGTATTGTTATATCTTATTATTATATACCGTAAATATCTTATTATTATTATAGAACATTACAATTTAATGTGCTATTATTGTGAACGAGGATCGAGATTGGACGGTGATTGATGTGGAGTCGTGTTTTCGGTCTCTAGAAGAAGGAGGAAGAAAAATCTGTGAGCCGGTTTCATGTTCACAGATTGTTCTGCGGTGTTGTTGGCCCCGGATTGGAATCCATATATTAATATCAAGTGGATGATTTTCATTTTTCTACAATAAGCAGATATTCTTCAGTGTTTGCCATTGAGGGCAATAATAAATGTTTTTTTTGTGTGTCTATTTGCTTTGTATATCGTTTTGTAACTAAAGGGGCTTTGCATGGAGGAGGACATTACTATTATGTTATCATTAGTCTTCTTTTTGAGCCTTTGTTATATCTCAGTGCTGCTGATCTCCTGCTACCTCCTTGCAGCCGCATCCTGTCCACATGCACCCCAGATGTACACTATATTACCAAAAGTATTGGGACGCCTGCCTTTACACACACATGAACTTTAATGGCATCCCAGTCTTAGTCCGTAGGGTTCAATATTGAGTTGGCTCCGCCCTTTGCAGCTATAACAGCTTCAACTCTTCTGGAAGGCCGTCCACAAGGTTTAGGAGTGTGTCTATGGGAATGTTTAACCATTCTTCCAGAAGAGCATTTGTGAAGTCAGGCACTGATGTTGGACGAGAAGGCCTGGCTCGCAGTCTCCGCTCTAATTTATCCCAAAGGTGTTCTATTGGGTTGAGGTCAGGACTCTGTGCAAGGCCAGTCAAGTTCCTCCACTCCAAACTCCCTCATCCATGTCTTTATGGACCTTGCTTTGTGCACTGGTCCAAATAATTTGGTGGAGGGGGGATTATGGTGGGGGGTTGTTTTTCAGGGGTTGGGCTTGGCCCCTTAGTTCCAGTGAAGGGAACTCTTAAGGCGTCAGCATACCAAGACATTTTGGACAATTTCATGCTCCCAACTTTGTGGGAACAGTTTAGGGACGACCCCTTCCTGTTCCAACATGACTGTGCACCAGAGTCCTGACCTCAGCCTGATAGAACACCTTTAGAATGAATTAGAGCGGAGACTGCGAGCCAGGCCTTCTCATCCAACATCAGAGCCTGACCTCACAAATGCTCTTCTGGAAGAATGGTCAAACATTCCCATAGACACCCTCCTAAACCTTGTGGACGGCCTTCCCAGAAGAGTTGAAGCTGTTATAGCTGCAAAGGGCGGAGCCAACTCAATATTGAACCCTATTGACTAATGCCCCGTACACACGATCGGACATTGATCGGACATTCCGACAACAAAATCCATGGATTTTTTCCGACGGATGTTGGCTCAAACTTGTCTTGCATACCCCCTTCCCGCCGACCGAACGCATATATGCGGCCTCGGCTTTCCGGGGTTATACCGGGATGATGCCCGCAGCTGCAGGCATCATCCCGGTACCGTTGTTTTCAGCGGGCGATCGGCTACCCGAATATAACAACCGATGCGGCTAAAAGCCGCTCGGCTGTTATACCGGAGGAGCGGGAGGGGACATCCCCCCCCTCCCGCCGCCTCCCGCCGCTGTTACCGGGCCTCCCGTGCGATCGGGAGGCCCGGTGTCCATTCGGGAATCTCCGGCGGCTGGGGGCGGACTGGAACGAAGCTGCGAGCGGCTTCGTTCCAGCCTTCTTCTTGTAAATGCGGAAGCGACGTCATGACGTCACTTCCCGTTTACTCGGCTGCCAATGGCGCCGAATTTAAAAAAGTACACAGTATTCAGAATCGCCGTTTTCGGCGATCTGAATACTTTGAAGTGTAAAGGAGGGATGGGGGGTCTTTTAGACCCCCCATCCCTCCATAAAGAGTACCTGTCACCACATATTACTGTCACAAGGGATGTTTACATTGCTTGTGACAGCAATAAAAGTAAAAAAAAAAAAAAAAAAATTTTAAACACAATTTATAAAGTACAAAAATAAATAAAATAAATAAAAAAAATAAAAAAAAATTTTTTTAAAGTGCCCCTGTCCCCGCGAGCTCGCGCAGCGAAGAAAACGCATACGGAAGTCGCGCCCGCATATGTAAACGGTGTTCAAACCACACATGTGAGGTATCGCCGCGATCGTCAGAGCGAGAGCAATAATTCTAGCCCTAGACCTCCTCTGTAGCTCAAACCTGGTAACCGTAAAAATTTTTTAAAGCGTCGCCTATGGAAATTCAAAGGTACCGTAGTTCGTCGCCATTCCACGAGTGCGTGCAATTATAAAGGGTGACATGTTTGGTATCTATTTACTCGGCGTAACATCATCTTTCACATTATACAAAAAAATTGGGGTAACTTTACTGTTTGGATTTTTTAAAATTCATGAAAGTGTCACTTTTCCAAAAATTTGCGTTTAAACCACCGCTGCACAAATACCGTGTGATAAAAAATATTGCAACAATCGTCATTTTATTCTCTAGATTCTCTGCTAAAAAAATATATATAATGTTTGGGGGTTCTAAGTAATTTTCTAGCAAAAAATACGGATTTTAACTTGTAAACACCAAATTTCAAAAATAGGCTTAGTCATGAAAGGGATACACACGGTCGCACAAAGTTGTAGGAAAATCCGATCGTTCTGGTGATGTAAAACACGTACGTCGGGACTATAAACGGGGCAGTGGCCAATAGCTTTCGTCTCTTAATTTGTTCTGAGCATGCGTGGCACTTTGTGCATCGGATTTGTGTACACACGATCAGAATTTAAACGATCGGATTTTGTTGTCGGAAAATTTTATATCCTGCTCTCAAACTGTGTGTCGGAAATTCCGACGGGAAAAAGTCCGATGGAGCCCACACACGATCGGAATTTCCGACAACACAATCCGATCGCATATTTTCCGTCGGAAAATCCGACCGTGTGTACGGGGCATAAGACTGGGATGCCATTAAAGTTCATGTGTGTGTAAAGGCAGGCGTCCCAATACTTTTGACAATATAGTGTATGTAACATATAGTCTGTGGACTGTATAACTTTCCTACAGACTAAATAATATACAGTAATTTGGGTTAGTTTCACCCAAAAAAAAAAAAAGCAGAATATATTTTGGCCTAAATTTACGAAGAGATTATTTATTTGCAAAATTTTATAACAGAAACGAAGAAAAATGCTTTTTTTTTTTTTCAAAATTTTTTCCAAAATTTTCTGTATTTTTTCATTTATTTACAAAAGAATAAAAAACCCCAGTAGCGATTAAATTATCACCAAAAGAAAGCTTTATTTGTGTGAAAAACATGACAAAAATGTCATATGTGTACAGCGTAGCATGACCGCGCAATTGTCATTCAAAGTGCGACAGCGCTGAAAGCTGAAAAATTGGCCTGGGCAGGAAGGGGGTAAAAGTGCCCGGTCTTGAAGTGGGTTAAAAACGACTTTTTTTAAAAACATCTGAACGTGTTGAGATTTTGGTGTTTGTCCTCCTTGATTGCGGACCATCCTCCCGTGCCGTCTCTATTAGGACCTGACGGGGGTTGGACGGGGGGTGGGGGGGAGCGATCGGCGTCAGGAGGAATCCCATCGTTCCTTCCCGCAGAGCGCGGCTCGTTCTCGGCGCTCGCCAATAAAGCGTCTGAATGTTGTGCCGGGATTGGATACCACAAACTTCCAGCCGAAAACCCCACAAGAATAATATTTCCAGACTGAGAAACCCAAATTTCAGTGCGAAGACCACATGAAACGTTCTTTCCGTCTAAATCACCCGAAGGCCCGCCATTTTCCAATATAATAGCCACAGGAAGGAGCGGATTGTGGCAGAACGTAAAAAAAAAAGATCAACAAAAAAAAAACAAAAAACGGGAGGGGGGGGGGGGGGGGAGGGGGAGCCGGCCAACGTACAGCGAAGGCGTGCGCCAAATCCGGCCGAACGAAGAGAAATTCCGGATTCATTAATTCCTTCCTTGTAATATCTGCGGTTGGCTTCTCCTCTGTCTGCACAAGCAGAAAAAATAAAAAGAGGCCGTCTCATTTCTCACTTTGCATTTTGTATCGTGTGAAGGGATTTCAAGAGGTGAGAACTCTATTGTATTGGTAGGTGGGCGGAGCTGGGAACACCAATGCAGAGGTCTTGTGGCTCGTGTTCTTGAATAGTTTGGTGCTTGGAGGTTATCTGACTCTCTCTGTATTGTTGCTGGGGGTGTGTTTAGTTTTTTTTTTTAAAGGGTTTTCTAGGTAAAGGCCCGTCTCCCCTCCCCCAGTGATCAGACTGCACATTGTAACTTTGTAGTAGGCAGGAGGAAGGGTCTCCTCTCCTTCAGAGTGCAGGGGACAGGGGTGTTTTTTACAGAAAGTGCAGAGATTAGAAATGCACAATGCAGAGAGTGCAGGGTCAGGAGTGTGTACTGCACAGAGTACAAGGATGAGGAGTAAGTAACGCACTGAGTGCAGGGCTCAGGAGTGTGTATTGCAGAGAGTACAAGGATCAGGAGTAAGTAATGCTCTGAATGCAGGGCTCAGGAGTGTATATTGCAGAGAGTACAAGGATCAGGAGTAAGTAACGCACTGAGCGCAGGCAGGGCTGGTGCAAGGATTTTTGACACCCTAGGCGAAACCTAATTTTGCCGCCCCCATTGGCTCAAACCCTGACTCCACCCCCTTTGCACTGCCCATGTGACAGAAGGCACCGCTGTAGAGGAAGCATCGGCTCTGCTTCCTCTAGCGCTGGCTCCAGTGCTGCGCTGCGCCTCTAATTACACTACCGGTCAGACTGAGTTAGTTACGTGCTGCACCCTACAGAGAATGCAGACGCGGAGGGAAACCAGCAGTCGGGCGCCCCTAGGCAGCAGTGCGCCCTAGGCGGCTGCCTAGTTTGCCTAGTGGTAGCACCGGCCCTGAGCGCAGGGCCCAGGAGTGTGTATTGAAGAGATTGAAGGGATCAAGAGTAAGTAACGCACTGAGTGCAGGGCTCAGGAGTGTGTATTGCAGAGAGTACAAGGATCAGGAGTAAGTAATGCACTGAGTGCAGGGCTCAGGAGTGTGTATTGCAGAGAGTACAAGGATCAGGAGTAAGTAACGCACTGAGTGCAGGGCTCAGAAGTGTATATTGCAGAGAGTACAAGGATCAGGAGTAAGTAACGCACTGAGTGCAGGGCTCAGGAGTGTGTATTGCAGAGAGTACAAGGATGAGGAGTAAGTAATGCACTGAGTGCAGGGCTCAGGAGTGTATATTGCAGAGAGTACAAGGATCAGGAGTAAGTAACGCACTGAGTGCAGGGCTCCGGAGTGTGTATTGCAGAGAGCACAAGGATCAGGAGTAAGTAATGCACTGAGTGCAGGGCTCCGGAGTGTGTATTGCAGAGAGTACAAGGATCAGGAGTCAGTAACGAACTGAGTGCAGGGCTCCGGAGTGTGTATTGCAGTGAGTACAAGGATCAGGAGTAAGTAATGCACTGAGTGCAGGGCTCAGGAGTGTGTATTGCAGGGTTTAAAGGGATCAGGAGTAAGTAACGCACTGAGTGCAGGGCTCCGGAGTGTGTATTGCAGAGGTTGAAGGGATCAGGAGTAAGTAATGCACTGAGTGCAGGGCTCAGGAGTGTGTATTGCAGAGAGTACAAGTATCAGGAGTAGGTAATGCACTGAGTGCAGGGCTCAGGAATGTATATTGCAGAGAGTACAAGGATCAGGAGTAAGTAACGCACTGAGTGCAGGGCTCAGGAGTGTGTATAGCAGAGATTGAAGGGATCAGGAGTAAGTAATGCACTGAGTGCAGGGCTCAGGAGTGTGTGTTGCAGGGATTGAAGGGATCAGGAGTAAGTAACGCACCCATCTCTACTGGTAATAGTGGTCTACAGATCCTCATTACTAATTATAGTTTCAAAAGTAACATTAAGGGCACTTTCACACTGGAGCGTTGGGGGTGTCGGTGGTAAAGCGCCGCTTTTTTTAGCAACGTTTTACCGTCATTTTAGCAGCACTTTTCGGCCGCTAACGGGGCGCTTTTAACCCCCACTAGCGGCCGATGAAGGGGTTAATAGCGCCCATGTAGCACCGCTTTGCAGGCGCTTCGGCGGCACCGCCCATTGATTTTAATGGGCAGGGGCGCTTTAGAAGCGGTGTATGCACCCAAAGATGCTGCATGCAGGACTTTTTTTAACATCCTGCAAGCGCACCGCTCCAGTGTGAAAGCCCTGGGGTTTTCACACTGGAGTGACAGGAGAGACGATTTACAGGCGCTATTTTTAGCGCTTAAATGTACAGCGCCTCAGTGTGGAAGTAGCCTTAATGACAGGGTCCCTTTGAATGCACAATGTTTGCGTTGGGGTGGAGTACACCTTTAGTGCCCGCACTCTTTTTTTTTCTATAAAATGTACCCGCGCCGCGGTACCCCTGTACGGCGCAATGTGTCCGTTCGGGAATTGTATCTGTTTAACAATTGATGCTCCACTAAATTTAGCCCTCAGCCTTATCGGGCGCCTTCGCCCTGCAATGGCTGATGGGAGAGGAAGAGTCCGAGCGGATCTGGTACAAGACACGGTGGAGGACTTCATCAGTGTGATTGAGGATCCCAGAATATGGAGGGCGATCGATTACCGTGACCGGGGCTGAGCATTACATTACCAGGATGAGGGATGATAGAAACATGACACAACAGAATGTCATTGGATGCTGATTTACTAAAGGCAAATAGACTGAGCTGTTGCACTTTGCAAGTGCATGTACTCCAGAGCTTAGGAAATGAGGGGAAGCTCTGCTAAATTCCATCATCCAATCATGTGCAAGCAAAAATGTTGTTGTTTATTTTCTATGCGTGTGATTGGTTATCTTTTGCAAAGCGAAGCTTCCCCTCATGCACTTAGCTCTGGGGCAACAGGCTTTGCAAAATGCACTAATGTCTATTTGCCTTTAGTAAATCAACACAGTTGTCTTATGTTATCTTGCTCTTAGCCCTGATGAAGGGGGGAGCTGTGAGCCCCCAAAACATGTTGTTTTTTTTTCTCAGGGGTAGTGCAGGAACTCCTCACACTTTTAAATCACTTCTTGTCTACGCCCCCTACCCACCTCCAAGTACCGTCCCTTGGTTCCACCCCCTACCCACCTCCGAGCACCGTCCCTTAGTTCCACCCCCTAACCACCTCCGAGCACCGTCCCTTAGTTCCGCCCCCTACCCACCTCCGAGCACCATCCCTTAGTGCCACCCCCTAACCACCTCCGAGCACCATCCCTTAGTTCCACCCCCTACCCACCTCCGAGCACCGTCCCTTAGTTCCACCCCCTAACCACCTCCAAGCACCGTCCCTTAGTTCCGCCCCCTACCCACCTCCGAGCACCATCCCTTAGTGCCACCCCCTAACCACCTCCCAGCACCGTCCCTTAGTTCCGCCCCCTACCCACCTCCGAGCACCATCCCTTAGTGCCACCCCCTAACCACCTCCCAGCACTGGCCCTTAGTTCCACCCCCTACCCACCTCCGAGCACCGTCCCTTAGTTCCACCCCCTACCCACCTCCAAGCACCGTCCCTTGGTTCCACCCCCTACCCACCTCCGAGCACCGTCTCTTAGTTCCACCCCCTAACCACCTCCGAGCACCGTCTCTTAGTTCCACCCCTAACCACCTCCGAGCACCGTCCCTTAGTTCCGCCCCCTACCTACCTCCGAGCACCATCCCTTAGTGCCACCCCCTAACCACCTCCGAGCACCGTCCCTTAGTTCCGCCCCCTACCTACCTCCGAGCACCATCCCTTAGTGCCACCCCCTAACCACCTCCGAGCACCGTCCCTTAGTTCCACCCGCTACCCACCTCCGAGCACCGTCCCTTAGTTCCACCCCCTAACCACCTGCCAGTACTGCACCTTTTAGAGAATACAGACCCCCCCAGCAACAATGGACCCTAACAACAATAGACCCAACTGATTTTTCATCATCAGCCCAGCATCAATAGCATTTAGCAACAATAGACCACTCCCTCAACAGTAGATCCCTTCCAGCGAAAATAGACCCCTCCCCCCAGCAACAATGGCCCCTAACAATAATAGACCCCGGCAGCAACAACAGATTTCTTAGCATCAGTAGACTCTCCAGCATCCATCAATAAAAGACCACTGCCTCAACAGTAGATCCCTTCCAGCAACAATTGACCCACCCTAGCAACACAAGCCCAACCAACTACAATAGTTCCCCCACCAGCAACAACAGACTGCCACGCAAAAATAGATGCCCTCCAGCAACAATTGATCCCTCAACATCCAGCAACAATAGATCCCTCCCTCAACAGTAGATCCCATCTAGGCATCAATTGATCCTCCCCCCGTAACATAAGCCCCCCCCAGCTACAATAGACCCCCCCATCAACAATAGACCCCCCCAGCAACAATGGACCCTAACAACAATAGACCCAACAGACTTTTCAGCATCAGCCCAGCATCAATAGCATCTAGCAACAATAGACCACTCCCTCAACAGTAGATCCCTTCCAGCAAAAATAGACCCCCCCAGCAACAATGGCCCCTAACAACAATAGATCCCGGCAGCAACAACAGATTTCTCAGCATCAGTAGACTCTCCAGCATCCATCAACAATAGACCCCTCCCTCAACAATAGATCCCATCCAGCAACAATTGACCCACCCTAGCAACGTAAGCCCAACCAACTACAATAGTCCCTCCACCAGCAACAATAGACCTCCCCAGCAACAACAGACTGCCATGCAAAAATAGATGCCCTCCAGCGACAATAGATCCCTCAACAGCCAGCAACAATAGATCCCCCTCCCAACAGTGGATCCCTTATAGGCATCAATGGACCCTCCCCCAGTAACATAAGCCCCCCAGCAACAATAGATCCCTCCCCCAACAGTAGATCCCTTCTAGGCATCAATTGACCCTCCCCCAGCAACATAAGTTCCCCCAGAAACAATAGATTCCCCACAAGCAACAATAATAGACCTCCCCAGCAACAATAGACTGCCATGGAAAAATAGATGCTCTCCGGAAACAATAGATCCCCCCAGCAGCCAACATCAATAGACCCTGCAGCATCCCCCAGCCCCCCTTGCCAGTACATACATTCAGTGCTGGAGGTGCCAGAAATGCGTTCCCCTGCATTCCTGATGAAAAAAAGTCCTGGTTTTAACTTTAATTAACCTCCATATACTGCATTAGTTACATGCTTGTTCATCCAAGAGGTCCTGTGACATCTGCAGTGGCATACGGGGCACAGGGGCGGCGCCCCCCTAATCCATGCGCCCGGCCCCTAATTTACATCCACGGGTTTCAATGTTTTTTTTTTTAAAGCACATGATTAGCGCCTGAGGCTCTAGTTCGCTTCAAAAAAGGGTGGGCTCGGGGGGGGGGCATAGCTCTGCCCTCCGAGCCCGCCCACTTGTGTGACATTAGCAAATTAATATTCGCTAATGTCTTCCTGTTTCTCCTCCCGGCCAATCTGGATACAGGTCCTGTACTATTCTTAGGACTCCCGACTAGGGATGAGCTTCGAGTTCGAGTCGAACTCATGTTCGACTCGGACATCGGCTGTTCGCCAGTTCGCCGAACAGCGAACAAGTTGGGGTGTTCGCGGCAAATTCGAAAGCCGCAGAACACCCTTTAAAAGTCTATGGGAGAAATCAAAAGTGCTAATTTTAAAGGCTTATATGCAAGTTATTGTCATAAAAAGTGTTTGGGGACCTGGGTCCTGCCCCAGGGGACATGTATCAATGTAAAAAGAAGTTTAAAAAACAGCCATTTTTTCAGGAGCAGTGATTTTAATAATGCTTAAAGTGAAACAATAAAAGTGTAATATCCCTTTAAATTTCGTACCTGGGGGGTGTCTATAGTATGCCTGTAAAGGGGCGCATGTTTCCCGTGTTTAGAACAGACTGACAGCAAAATGACATTTCAAAGGAAAGAAAGTCATTTAAAACTACTCGCAGCTATTAATGAATTGCCGGTTCGACAATACACATAAAAGTTCATTGATAAAAACGGCATGGGAATTCTCCACAGGGGAACCCCGAACCAAAATTTAAAAAAAAATGACGTGGGGGGTCCCCCTAAATTCCATACCAGGCCCTTCAGGTCTGGTATGGCTATTAAGGGGAACCCCGGCCAAAATTTAAAAAGAAAAATGGCGTGGGGTCCCCCTCAAAATCTATACCAGACCCTTCAGGTCTGGTATGGGTTTTAAGGGGAACCCCGGCCAAAATTTTTTTAAAAAATGGCGTGGGGTCCCCCCAAAAATCCATACCAGACCCTTATCCGAGCACGCAACCTGGCAGGCCGCAGGAAAAGAGGGGGGGACGAGAGAGCGCCCCCCCTCCTGAACTGTACCAGACCACATGCCCTCAACATTGGGAGGGTGCTTTGGGGTAGCCCCCCAAAACACCTTGTCCCCATGTTGATGGGGACAAGGGCCTCATCCCCACAACCATTGCCCGGTGGTTGTGGGGGTCTGCGGGCAGGGGGGCTTATTGGAATCTGGAAGCCCCCTTTAACAAGGGGACCCCCAGATCCCGGCCCTCCCCCCTGTGTGAAATGGTAAGGGGGTACAAAAGCACCCCTACCATTTCACAAAAAAACTGTCAAAAATGTTAAAAATGACAAGAGACAGTTTTTGACAATTCCTTTATTTAAATGCTTCTTCTTTCTTCTATCTTCTATCTTCTATCTTCCTTCGGTTTCTTCCTCCATCTTCTTCTTCTTCTGGTTCTTCTGGTTCTTCCTCCGGTGTTCTCGTCTGGCATCTTCCTCCGCGGCATCTTCTTTCCTTCTTCTCCTCAGCCCGCTCCGCGTCCATGATGGCATGGAGGGAGGCTCCCGCTGTGTGACGCTTCTCCTCTTCTGACGGCTCTTAAATAATGGGGGCGGGGCCACCCGGTGACCCCGCCCCCCTCTGACGCACGGGGACTTGACGGGGACTTCCCTGTGGCATTCCCCGTGACGTCAGAGGGGGCGGGGTCACCCGTTACGTAACCCCGCCCCCTTCTGACGTCACGGGGAATGCCTGTTCGCAAGTTCTGGTGCGAACTGAACAGAGGGGTGTTCGGCTCATCCCTACTCCTGACCAATCGGTTCTTAGGACCCACTTCCTGTTCGGCCGGGAGGAGAAGCAACAGCCCCCCCCCCGGAGTGAGGAGCAGCAGCCCTAACCCAGATCCTCTTCATCTGCTTCCTAAGGTATGGAGGCCTCTGATCGCCGCCTTCCCGTCCGTCTTCCATGGGGGGGGTTTGGGGGCATGGTGTTGGGGGGTAGCATTGGTTTGCCACCCCCCCACCCCAAAACTATTGACCACCACCCACCACTGGACATCTGATTAATTCAGAACAATGACTAGAAGAGGCTAGGGCTACACTCCAATGAGGAGGACTTTATCTGACTTGCTGCAACTTCTTTTGCACACTGTGTGCAGTGAAATCATTTCAGTCCAGGAGATGATCCGGGTTACAACTGTACGAGACTGAAGGGAAGGTCGGAGGTCAGGTTTATTGTATCTGTGCCACATATATAGATAAAGATATAGATAATTCTGCTGCATCCTCTTTTCTTGTCTGGTTCAGCAGATGTGTTTTTTTTTTTTTTTTTTCTTACGTCGAACGTAATTTGTCCTTTGGAAATGCCAGGGATATGCAGCTAATTGGTGGAAATTCCTTGAAGTGCCTTCCATTGATTTTTCCGTACATTGTATCACTTTTTATACTTTGACACTCCAAAAATCTGCAAGATATTATTATTAGTGAAGCGGGAGGGCATAGAACAGCCTCATCCTCCGGTACAAGATCTTCTTTCCACTCCGCCCGCTCACAGGCTGCCTGCTTTTCCATTGTGTTGGGATTCGATCATCCCATTTACTTTTTTTTTTTTTTTTTTCGTTTATGATGCGTGCGAGCAAAGAAGGGGGCCCAGGTGCTCTGCGTGTCTCCTGCCGCCCTTTTATTATCCGAAGAGGAGCTTTTATTAACTTTACATGTCTGCATGAATACTTCCCTGATATATCACGATCTACAGTGCCTTGAAAAAGTATTCACCCCCCTTGGCATTTTCCGTGTTTTTTTGCCTCGCAACCTGGAATTAACATGGATTGTTTGAAGATTTGCATCATTTAATTTACAGAACATGCCCGCAAATTTAAAGATTTTTTTTTTTATTGTGAAGCAAACAGCAAATAGGACAAAATAACAGAAAAAGTCAATGTGCATAACTATTCGCCCCCCTAAAGTCAATACTTTGTAGAGCCGACTTTTCACAGCTCCAAGTCGCTTTGGATAAGTCTCTTGCCACATCTTACCACTGGGATTTTTGCCCATTCCTCTTTGCAAAACTGCTCCAGCTCCTTCAAGTTGGGTGGTTTGCGCTTGTGAACAGCAATCTTTATGTCTGACCACAGACTTTCTATTGGATTGAGGTCTGGGCTTTGACTAGGCCATTCCAACACATTTACATGTTTCCCCTTAAACCACTCAAGTTTTGCTTTAGCAGTGTGTTTGGGGTCATTGTCCTGCTGGAAGGTGAACCTCCATCCTAGCTTCAAATCACACACAGAGTGCTACAGGTTTTGCCCAAGAATATCCCTGTATTTAGCACCATCCATCTTTCCCTCAACTCTGACCAGTTTCCCAGTCCTGACTGCTGAAAAACATCCCCACAGCATGATGCTGCCACCACCATGTTTCACAGTGGGGATGGTGTTCTTTGGGTGATGTGATGTGTTGGGTTTGCGCCAGACATAGCGTTTTCTTTGATGGCCAAAAAGTTCAATTTTAGTCTCATCAGACCAGAGCACCTTCCTCCATACATTTTGGGAGTCTCCCACATGCTTTTTCGCAAACTCAAAACACGCCATTTTGTTTTTTTTGCTGAAAGTAATGGCTTTGTTCTGGCCACTCCGCCATAAAGCCCAACTCTATGGAGCGTACGGCTTATTGTGGTCCTATGTACAGATACTCCAGTCTCTGCTGTGGAACTCTGCAGCTCCTCCAGGGTTACCTTAGGTCTCTGTGCTCCTCTCTGATTAATGCCCTCCTTGCCCGGTCCGTGAGTTTTGGTGTGCCGTCTCTTGGCAGGTTTGCTGTTGTGCCATGTTCTTTCCATTTGGTTATGATAGATTTGATGGGGCTCCTAGGGATCATCAAAGATTTGGATATTTTTTTATAACCTAACCCTGACTTGTACTTCTCAACAACATTGTCCCTTACTTGTTTGGAGAGTTCCTTGGTCTTCATGGCAGGGTTTGGTTAGTGGTGTCTCTTGCTTAGGTGTTGCAGCCTCTGGGGCCTTTCAAAAAGGTGTGTCTATGTAATGACAGATCATGTGACACTTAGATTGCACACAGGTGGACATCATTTCACTAATTATGTGACTTCTGAAGGTAATTGGTTGCACCAGAGCTTTTTTATGGTCTTCATAACAAATGGGATGAATACATACGCACATGCCAAATTTCAGTTTTTATTTCTGAAAAATAGTTTTATGTATATATTTTTCTAATTTTACTTCACCAACTTAGACTATTGTGTTCTGATCCATCACATATAATTCAGATTAAAAAAACATTGAACTAAAGTCTGTAATGTAACAAAATAGGTAAAAAGCCAACCCTTGGGGGTCACTAACTTTGAGAGCGATCAGAAGATCTGGGGGAACACCTGACTTATATATCAGAGGTCACCTCTATTGATGCCGTTACCTTTGGTGTACATCACCACAAGCCTCATTGACTCATTTGGCGTATGACCCTTGTGGGTCCAAGCATTCTGGTAAGCCTTCATGTAATTGGTGGTGGATATTCTACTCGGAACTTTCTTCAAGAATTGTTTTCATCTTTGATGTCACGAGGATGTTATGAACTTTTGGTCCATATTTTTGGACTCACTACACATTGGGTTCCTTCTATCTGTGGACTTTGTGTTTTTCTTGTCTTTTATGCACAGATTCGTTATCAATGTGAACATGTTTATTAATGTTTTTTTTTTTCACACATTCCAAAAATCACTTTTTGGTTTAGAGACTGTTGTCTTGTTATTATTACCATAGTTGATTGTGCCAATATGGAAAATGGTTTTCCTTTTTTGTTGTTGTAAATAAAGTATATTAAAAAAAAATATATATATATTTAACCAGATTGGGTCGTGTCTGTTCACATACAATTGTTCCCTGATCCTAGTCCCTGATTGTATCTGTATCGATGGAACCCAATCTGCCTTTAGGATCGGGGAACAATTGTATCTGTATCGATGGAACCCAATCTGCCTTTAGGATCGGGGAACAATTGTATCTGTATCGATGGAACCCAATCTGCCTTTAGGATCGGGGAACAATTGTATCTGTATCGATGGAACCCAATCTGCCTTTAGGATCGGGGAACAATTGTATCGATGGAACACAATCTGCCTTTAGGATCGGGGAACAAATGTATCTGTATCGATGGAACCCAATCTGCCTTTAGGATCGGGGAACAATTGTATCGATAGAACCCAATCTGCCTTTAGGATCAGCGAACAATCGTATCTGTATCATTGGTACCGAATCTGCCTTTAGGATCAGGGAACATTTGTATCTGTATCGATGGAACCCAATCTTCCTTTAGGATCGGGGAACAATTGTATCTGTGTTGATGGAACCCAATCTGCCTTTAGGATCGGGGAACATTTGTATCGATGGAACCCAATCTGCCTTTAGGATCGGGGAACAATTGTATCTGTGTTGATGGAACCCAATCTGCCTTTAGGATCAGCGAACAATCGTATCTGTATCATTGGTACCAAATCTGCCTTTAGGATCAGGGAACATTTGTATCTGTATCGATGGAACCCAATCTGGCTTTAGGATCGGGGAACAATCGTATCTGTATCGATGGAACCCAATCTACCTTTAGGATCGGGGAACAATTGTATCTGTATGGAAGGAACCCAATCTGGCTTTAGGATCGGGGAACAATTGTATCTGTATGGAAGGAACCCAATCTTGCTTTAGGATCGGGGAACAATTGTATCTGTATGGATGATACCCAATCAGGGATTAAGGTCAGGGAACAATTGTATCTGCAGTGATGGCACCTATTCTGGCATTAATACCGGGGAACGATATTTATGTGTATAGATGATATCCAATATTTCCAATTATAATCAGGGAATTATTGTATCTGTATGGACACAAGCCAATCTGGTTGATTATGTATAGAGAACAATTGTATCGGTATAGACAGAACCCAATGTGGCTGATTATGAGATCAGGGAACAATTGTATCTGCATAGACAGTACCTAATCAGGGATTAAGATCAGGAAACAATCGTATCTGTATCGACGGTACCCAAACCGCCTTTAAGATCGGGGGAACAATTGTATCTTTATAGATGCTACTCGTTATAGCTGATTACAATTAGGGAACAATTGAATTTCCATAGACAGTACCCATTCTGACCAATTATGATCTGGAAAGAACTGTATCTGTATGGACACAGTACATAAAATATGGCTGATTATGAATAGAGAACAATTGTATCTGTATAGACATCATGCAAAGTGGTTGATTATGATCAGGGAAAAATTCTGGTTGATTATGAATAGAGAACAATCGTATCGGTATAGACAGAACCCAATGTGGCTGATTATGAGATCAGGGAACAATCGTTTCTGCATAGACAACAGTACCCAATCTGACCAATTACAATTTAGGAACAATTGCATCTCTGAGGACGGTACCCGATTTGTCTAATTACAATCTGGGAACAATCGTATCTGGACGCTACCCCATGTGGCCAATTCAGATCAGGAATCAATTGTATCTGTAGACTTCCGATTGGCCGATTAAATTTGGAGGTGAAAACAAATCCATTTTTTTTTTTTAGACTTTCGAATAAAGCAGCTATTGTTTTCCCGATGCCGACTTCAGGAAGATTCAGGAAGGGTCTTCAGCCGGTGATCTGCCGTGTTTATGGAAAGGTCTTTCATAAGATACGTTTGGATGAGGTCCTCCCACCTCTAGCCGGGGCCCGTGGCATGGTCTCCGGGCCGCTCTTCTGTCTACATACTTGTAGATGCTCCTTTTGGCAGATGGCTGCCAGAGTGGAAAACACTTGGAAGGCTCCAGCTGGAGCTGGACGGTCTAATTGCTCCTTCGCAGACCAAGCTTTTGGCACACGAAGGGATCGTCTTTGAAGCAGACATCGCCGTGATAACATACAGTGGAATCTTATTTGTGGACGGCACACCTCAGCCCATCGGTATGCCGCGCTCCGCGCTTTGAACAGCGTCGGCCTGGCTGGGTCGTTGGCTGTTTGCAACCTGCTCCTTCCAACCGCCTTCCAATTTCCCACCCAAAATCCTGGGAATCTTGTAAGGGGAATAAAGAACACATGTAACAGCTGGCAACGAGAAACGTGTTATTAGCCGGTCTGGGGAACAAGGATTCGCACCGGGGGTGTCAGAATATTCTCGGGGGGCCGCGGTACCTGCCTGGATTTACAGGAGGCTGTTTGGCTTTGGTTAAAGAGGACCTCTGAGGATAGGAAGCGATCCCGGACATGCCCCAATTTACAGCAACACTATCATTCCTCGGGACAGCTCCACCTTCACGGCTCATTCACTCCACTGAACTTCTTCTCTCTGGAGAAGAGACACTTGAGAGGGGATATGATTTCAATATACAAATACTGTACTGGTGACCCCACAATAGGGAGAAAACTTTTTCGCGGAAGGGAGTTTAATAAGACTCTCGGCCACTCATTAAAATTAGAAGAAAAGAGGTTTCACCTTAAACGACTTAGAGGGTTCTTTACTGTAAGAGCGGCAAGGATGTGGAATTCCCTGACATATAATCACACACATAGGTTGGACTCGATGGACTGCATTCATTAGGAAAATGCAAAGCATTATTTGATGTAAAGGGGCACTCTGATGGGGACACTGATGAAAGGGGGCGCTCTGATGGGAACCTCATGTAAGGGGACACTCTAATGGGGACACTGATATAAGGGGGTGCTCTGATGGGGACACTGATGTAAGGGGGCACTCTGATTGGGACACTGATGTAAGGGGGCACTCTGATGGGGACACTGATGTAAGGGGACGCTCTGTTGGGGCCTCTGATGTAAGGGGGTACTCCGATGGGAACCTGATGTAAAGGGGCGCGCTGATGAGGACACTGATGTAAGGGGACACTTTGATGGGAACCTGATGTAAGGGGACACTTTGATGGGAACCTGATGTAAGGGGACGCTCTGATGGGGTCTCTGATGTAAGGGGGATCTCTGATGGGGACACTGATGTAAGGGGGCACTTTGATGGGGACACTGATGTAAGGGGGCACTTTGATGAGGACACTGATGTAAGGGGGATCTCTGATGGGGACACTGATGTAAGGGGGCACTTTGATGAGGACACTGATGTAAGGGGGCACTTTGATGAGGACACTGATGTAAGGGGACACTTTGATGAGGACACTGATGTAAGGGGGCACTCTGATAGGGAACCTGATGTAAGGGGACACTTTGATGAGGACACTGATGTAAGGGGGCACTTTGGTGGGAACCTGATGTAAGGGGGCACTTTGGTGGGAACCTGATGTAAGGGGGCACTTTGATGGGAACCTGATGTAAGGGGGCACTTTGATGGGAACCTGATGTAAGGGGGCACTTTGGTGGGAACCTGATGTAAGGGGGCACTTTGATGAGGACACTGATGTAAGGGGGCACTCTGATAGGGAACCTGATGTAAGGGGACACTTTGATGAGGACACTGATGTAAGGGGGCACTTTGGTGGGAACCTGATGTAAGGGGGCACTTTGATGGGAACCTGATGTAAGGGGGCACTTTGGTGGGAAGCTGATGTAAGGGGGCACTTTGATGGGAACCTGATGTAAGGGGGCACTTTGATGGGAACCTGATGTAAGGGGGCACTTTGGTGGGAACCTGATGTAAGGGGGCACTTTGATGGGAACCTGATGTAAGGGGGCACTCCGATGGGAACCTGATGTAAGGGGGCACTCCGATGGGAACCTGATGTAAGGGGGCACTCCGATGGGAACCTGATGTAAGGGGGCACACACTCCGCCTCCACATGGGTTGAAATCGGTTGCTCTCAATGCTGCAGGGGTCCCAGTTCTTAGTCTTCTATGGGTTCAGGTGGGTATTGTACTGGTGTGATGATTGTTTCCATTGCACAGAACAGAAGGAGGGCAGGCGTCGTTTTTACCCAGTGCACTGCGCCGCGCTGTAACACACCGCAATGCATTTCTGCAGATAAAGGTAAATGAGTGTCAAATAAAGTAACCTTAAAAAATAAAGAAATGAAGAACTCCAGCAGACGCACGCTATGCGCACCTTAACGCACGTTGGTGTGATTGAGCCCTAAGAGAGTCGTCTGTTGTTACCCGGGAGTAGTGAACGTCTGAGCCTAATTGGATGCAGATCCTCTAAATATCGCTCTTGACGTTTCCATTATGCGCTGCGCTGTGTGTGGCGTTCAGGTGTCCAACGCTCGGCTCCACAACACATGTTTGTGATCGGTAAGAAAACATTTTAACAAGGTTAAGTTAACATTTCTTCAACCTATGGAAATCTTCCTGCGATTATTCCTGTCGGCGTTTGTTTGTGAGGCTTCAAAAATACACAACGCATGCCGTCATTATTCCCCTTCTGGTCGTCATTGATCGATGTTGTCAGGTCCCGGGGACGTACCATGTAATTCCTGAGAGCGTAAATTGTGGGCGGAGATTGTCGTGGGTTCATTTACACCTCTGCGCATGTGTAGAGAGGCGTTTTTTTGTAGCATTAGGCAGATGCACATTGACATGCGTTTTTAATGAGTTTTTGAGTTTAGGACTTGGAGTAGATAGAGATAACAGTCATTGACCAAGGCATGTTAATATCTATTGTCAACGCATCAAAACGCACATTATATGTATTTAGACGTGTTGCCATTGACCTCGATAGGTCTCCCAACCCACTAAAACGCAGAAAAGATTGCACCCGACTGCGACACGAACGGATGCATTTTCTGTTATGGGGACACATGCGTTTTACTGCGTTGCAGCAAATGTAACTCTGGGCAGAATAAAGTGATCATCACTGTTATAAGCAATACCAGTGTTAAAAAAAAATCCCCGCCTCAGAGTAGTACAGTGTCATCTTGCTGACAGGGTGTACAACAACCCTAGAAAAAAAAAGGAAAAATGTTAAAAAAAAAATGAATAAAATTTTTTTTTCTTTACATACTGTCTCCGGTCAGTGTTCCTGATCACCGGCACACCAGTCATACGATGACGCTGTACTGTACTGGTGACAGTATGTAAAAAAAAAAAAAAAGATGATGAAAAAAAACAAACAAATTTTATTTAATTTCTTACGTTTCCGAAAATAATGTGACAAAAAAAAATGACAGCTTCGAATAACTCGCCATGCCTCTTACTAAATACCTTGGATTGTCTACTTTCCAAAAAGGGGTCGTTTTGGGGGGTATTTGTACTGTCCTGGCAATTTTTGGGCCTCGAGAAATGAGATCGGCCGTCATTACATCAGGATCGATCGATTTGCAGATATAAATCCCATAGTTTGTGGACTTTATAACTTCCCTACAGACTAAATAATATACAGTGAATTGGGGGTATTTTTTACCAAAGAAATGTAGCAGAATACATTTTGGCCCAAATTCACAAAGAAAGATTGTTTGTTTCAAAATTTTACAACAGAAACTAAGTAAAACTTTTCTTTTTAATTTTTTTTTTTACAGTGCCTTGAAAAAGTATTCATACCCCTTGAAATGTTCCAAATTTTGTCATGTTACAACCAAAAACGTAAATGTATTTTATTGGGATTTTATGTGATAGACCAACACAAAGTGGCGCATAATTGTGAAGTGGAAGGAAAATGATAAATGGTTTTCAACATTTTTTTTACAAATAAATATGTGAAAAGTGTGGGGGGTACATTTGTATGGCGCCCCCCGGAGTCAATACTTTGTAGAACCTCCTTTCTCTGCAATTACAGCTGCAAGTCTTTTTGGGGATGTCTCTACCAGCTTTGCACATCTAGAGAGGGACATTTCTGCCCATTCTTCTTCTTTGCAAAATATCTCAAGCTCTGTCAGATTGGATGGAGAGCGTCTGTGAAGAGCAATTTTCAAGTCTTGCCACAGATTCTCAATGTGATTTAGGTCTGGACTGTGACTGGGCCATTCTAACACATGAATATGCTTTGATCTAAACTATTCCATTGTAGCTCTGGCTGTATGTTTCGGGTCGTTGTCCTGCTGGAAGGTGAACCTCCTCAATTCTCAATTGGCCTTATAGTGAGGGGAAAAAGTATTTGGCCCCCTGCTGATTTTGTACGTTTGCTCACTGACAAAGAAATGATCAGTCTATCATTTTAATGGTCGGTTCATTTTTATCAGCGTGAGACAGAATAACAACTAAAATATCCAGAAAAACGTATTTCAAAAAAGTTATAAATTGATTTGCATTTTAATTAATGAAATAGGTATTTGACCCCTTCGCCAAACATGACTTAGTACTTGGTGGCAAAACCCCTGTTGGATTTTATGTGATGGACCAACACAAAGTGGCACATAATTGTGAAGTGGAAGGAAAATGATAAATGGTTTTCAACCTTTTTTTTTACAAATAAATATGTGAAAAGTGTGTGTGGGGGGGGGGCATTTGTATTCAGCCCCCTTTAGCCCCGGTTCACACAGGGGCAGCACGACTTGCAGGTCGCCTCACCGAGGCGACCTGCACACGACTTCCACGGCGACTAGCAAAACGACTTCTGTATAGAAGTCTATGCAAGTCGCCTCAAGTCGCCCCCAAAGTAGTACAGGAACCTTTTTCTAAGTCGGAGCGACTTGCGTCGCTCCTATTAGAACGGTTCCATTGTACAGAATGGGAGGCGACTTGTCAGGCGGCTAGGTCGCCTGACAAGTCGCCCCTGTGTGAACCGGCACTTACTCTGATACCCCTAACTAAAATCTAGTGGAACCAATTGCCTTCAGAAGTCACCTAATTAGTAAATAGAGTCCACCTGTGTGTAATCTAATCTCAGTATAAATACAGCTGTTCTGTGAAGCCCTCAGAGGTTTGTTAGAGAACCTTAGTGAACGAACAGCATCATGAAGGCCTAGGAACACACCAGACAGGTCAGGGATAAAGTTGTGGAGAAGTATAAAGCAGGGTTAGGTTATAAAAAAATATCCCAAGCTTTGAACATCTCACGGAGCTCTGTTCAATCCATCATTGGAAAATGGAAAGAGTATGGCACAACTGCCAACCTACCAAGACACGGCCGTCCACCTAAACTGACCGGCCGGGCAAGGAGAGCATTAACCTCCCTGGCGGTAATCCCGAGTGTTGCTCAGGGTTAATTTTCAGTACCAAAAGCGGTTACCCCCGAGCCTCACTTGGGGTTACACCGTAGTATCCCTGTACTCTTACTTACCTTGTCCCTACGATCCCCCGATGTCCTCCAGCTGCATCCATCTTCCGGGTTCCGTTCCCTACGAGTGCAGTCCAAGTGAGAATGTGTGGCAAGACTTGAAAATTGCTGTTCATAGACGCTCTACATCCAGTCTGACAGAGCTTGAGATATTTTGCAAAGAAGAAGAAGAATGGGCAAAAATGTCCCTCTCTAGATGTGCAAAGCTGGTAGAGACATCCCCAAAAAGACTTGCAGCTGTAATTACAGCGAAAGGGGGTTCTACAAAGTTTCGACACAGGGGGGCTGAATTCAAAAAAGTTTAAAACAGAAAAAAGGGGTGGGAGGGTGGGCAGCTCTTCCAGCTCTTCCAGCCACGTTCCTTGAAAGACCCAGAATTCCCTGGGAACAAAACTTTCCTGAGCTCAGGCCCATCCCCCATAACAACCGATCATAACCACCCGTGTGAACGTTCCATGTTGGTGTTCCAGACCTTTTGACACCAACTAGTTTACATGATAGCCAACCAACTGGCATTTTCAGATGCTGGGTTGTCATCAACAGTTGGCATATTTTGATTATGACAGTTATTGTTGAAGGCGTCTATTAGATGTGTGGGGAAGAATCTGTGGCGGTTGCGCAATACGTTTTGGCCCCGGCGATGTATAACAAGCCCTAATGATGCCTTTGGAGCCACGTCCCGCGGGGCCTTTGGTAAATAAGGTTCTAACAACCTCTTGATTGTTTCCTTCACGAGGGACTGAGCCCACGCTCCTAAAGGCTTGGAGACCGCCATCCTAATTGCTCTCTTCCTTTGCTCCTCGCTGGTCTAGTCCAAGCAAAATGTTTGCCCAGAGGTTGCGGGGCCCTTATCCGTCGCGAGATAATGCCTACTGCACACATTCCCGCTCTGGCCTTGAAAATGAGAGGTCCTTTTCCACACTTTGTTGTGGATCCAGCAAGTTCTCTTTAATCATCGCTCTTGACCTAAGTGTAGTAGGCAGCGTGCTGGCGCCGGCAAGCAAAGATGGAGCGCACGGACGTCAAGCCTCTTTCCAGCAATGACTCGGAGTCCACTTTTTATTCCATGACGTCGAAAGGTTCGATCGCCAGCTGTTTCCTGAGCGGGTTCATCGAAAGGCATCCAGCAAACCCCCCCCCCGCCTCCTTACACAACAGGCTGTGCCCTGCTGATATTGTATAAATATATATTTTTAGAGGGCCAGATACATCAAGAAAAAACATTGGCAGGGAAGATATGAATAAATCACTCTGCTGTCCACAGCAGATACAATCCAGAAATACTCAGCGCAACAAAAACAAATGATCGAGTCAGGAGTGCTGACTGGGTTTAAAGCAATACTCCGGGTTTGCTGAGAAAAACAGACATGGCTGTGGATCCCTGCCCACGCTTGTTCTGGAGAGTTGGGGGAAGTGGAAAAATAGCACTGGATCTGTCAGGCTATCTCATTGGTAATGCTATCCTAAAGTATTGTCGTTGATGGAGGTGATTTGGCGCCCAAGCAGGCAGCTTCTACACTACCCTGGCTCTGAACAAGAGGGTTCGCCCTTGAAACGCATCAGCCACTTTTGGACGCCTCCTGGTCTTCCGGCAGTACCGATGGACAGGGCCGTTTTTAAGGCAGGGCAAAAGGGGCAGCTGCCCTGGGCCCTTTCATTGTTGCAGGGCCCAAAGCAGCTGCCTCATACTTGCCAACTATCCTGGTTTAAATTCCCTCGTCCCTTGAGGTTTTAGTCCTGTGCTGTGTCCCAATATCTCAGTGTGAAGTCCAGCTACTAATGGTGCCCAGCTCTGCCCTATTGTTGTGTAAAGATAACTCACCTGCAGACCCTATGTTTACATGTAAATTACCGGCATTCCTAAGTAAATAGGGGCAGCCAGTGGCATTGATATGTATATCATGCCCCCCTGAGGTCATATCCACAGTAATCTCTAGCAACCAATCAACAAGCAGAAATCATGTGCTGTAACCTCTAGCAACTAATCAGTGAGCTGTAATGTGTGCTGCAACCTCTAGCAACCAGTCAGTGAGCCGTAATGATACACTGTAACCTCTGGCAATCAATCGCAATCGCTGCCTGATCTGATTCAGTAAACTGATTTTGAATCTAGCTGCTATTTATTGTTTGTCTCAGAGCAGGTGGACAGTGAAACTGCATGGGGGGGGGGCCCAAGAAAAGTTTTGCCCAGGGTTCAATCAATATTAAAGACGGCCCTGCCAATGGACTTGATCAGGGGCACCCGTCCATTAAGGGTGCACGGGCGCCGCCCCCTCTCTCCAGCCACCCTCTCTATGGAGAATAGATAGATTCATGCATTGCATGAAGCTATCCATGGTCGCCGCCCCCACCCCCCCATTCTCCCATTCTGGCGTCCGGACCCTTTTAGGACGCTGGGCGCCTGAATTACAGTGGCGGGGGGTGTTTTTTTTAAGTACCTGATTAGAGCCATAGGCTCTAATAGGCTTCAAAAAAGGTGGACTCTGAGCGCAGAGCATTGCGCTCGGAGTCCACCCAGATGTGTTAGAAAAGCAAATGAATATTTGTAATGTAATGTAAGAAAAATTTAAATTGAAGCGCAAAACCACTGTTAAGGGATCCAGATACAACTTTATTCCAATAACGGTCAAGGGGACAATCCAAAGTGTATCCAACACATTTTGGGGTTCAAAAACACCCCCTTCATCAGGGCTTGGATGAGAAAACTGTGAATGAACTAGAAGTGAACTAGACTTTAATAGCAGCCAAATCTCACCAGCAGAACATCCTCGCCTTACTTTCGCTCCTAAGTGGCTTCCTTTAGCTGATGGGAGTGATGCATAGCCCTATGTAAGGTACAAGTCGCTGAAGTTGCAGTTTATATAAAGCTATGGTATCACCTTAGGGGCCGAGATGGTGAGTGGCCTTATTTTACACTTCTGGCCCAGGCACCTCTGGAGTGGAGCACAGGGAGAGAACACAGGGTGGCATGACTGCTAAGAGTCCAGTCCAAAGAAGCTACCTTCTGCAGGCAGGATTGGCTGTGAGATGCTCATGCATATGGACAGGAAGATCCTTGGAAGAGGCAGATTAGAAGGCAGGTGGCCAGAACACTGGAAAACACAGCAGGCTGGAAGCAAGGTCTGGAAAAGCAATGGTCAATGGCCAAGGAGACAGACAGCAGGCAGAGTAGCAGGCAGAGCCATGATCAGGAGGCAAGCTGAGGTCACACTAGAAGATCAGCAGAAGTAGGCTGCAGTAAGAGCTAGCCAAGGGCACACCAGAAGATCAGCAGAGGTAAGCCCTATCATGAGCTAACCAAGGTCATACCAGAAGATCAGCAGAGGTAAGCCGTAGTCAAGAGCTAGCTGAGGTCACACCAGAAGATCAGCAGAGGTAAGCTGTAGCCAGAAGATAAGGTGAGGTCACCCCTAAAGATCAGCAGAGGTAAGCCGTAGTCAGGAGCTAGCCAAGGTCACAACAGAAGATCGGCAGAGGTAAGCTGTAGCCAGAAGGGAAGGTGAGGTCACACCTAAAGATTAGAGCAGATAAGTTGTAGTAAGGGCTAGCTAAGGTCACACCAGAAGCTCAGCAGAGGTAAGCCATAGTAAGAGCTATCCAAGGGCACACCAAAAGATCTGCAGAGGTAAGCCATAGAAGGGGCTAGCCAAGGTCATACCAGAAGATCAACAGAGGTAACCATACTCAGGAGCTAGCCAAGGTCACACCAGAAGATCAGCAGTGGTAAGCCATAGTAAGAGCTTTCCCAGGGCACACCAGAAGATCTGCAGAGGTAAGCCATAGGAAGAGCTAGCCAAGGTCACACCAGAAGATCAGCAGAGGTAATCCATAGTAAGAGCTAGCCAAGGTCATACCAGAAGATCAGTAGAGGTAAATCGTAGTCAGGAGCTATCCAAGGTCACACCAGAATATCAGCAGAAGTAAGCTGTAGCCAGAAGGTAAGGTGAGGTCACACCTAAAGATCGACAGAGCTAAGCTGTAGTCCGGAGAAGCTAGCCAAGGTCACACCAGAAGATCAGCAGAGGTAAGTCGTAGTAGGAGCTAGCCAAGGTCATACCAGAAGATCAGCAGAGGTAAGCCATAGTCGGGAGCTAGCCGAGGTCACAACAGAAGATCAGCAGAGGTAAGTCGTAGTAAGAGCTATCCCAGGGCACACCAGAAGATCTGCAGAGCTAAGCCATAGGAAGAGCTAGCCAAGATCACACCAGAATATCACGCAGAGGTAATCCGTAGTAAGAGCTAGCCATGGTCATACCAGAAGATCAGCGGAGGTAAATCGTAGCCAGGAGCTAGCCAAGGTCACACCAGAAGATCACCAGAGGTAAGCTGTAGCCAGAAGTTAAGGTGAGGTCACACCTGAAGATCAGCAGAGGTAAGCTGTTGTAAGAGCTAGCCAAGGTCACACCAGAAGGTCAGCAGAGGTAAGCTGTTGTAGGAGCTAGCCAAGGTCACACCAGAAGGTCAGCAGAGGTAAGCCATAGTCAGGAGCTAGCCAAGGTCATACCAGAAAATCAGCAGAGGTAAGCCATAGTAAGAAGTAGCCAAGGTCATACCAGAAGATCAGCAGAGGTAGGTCATAATCGGGAGCTAGTCGAGGTCACACCAGAAGATCAGCAGAGGTAAGCTGTAGCCATAAGTTAAGGTGAGGTCACACCTGAAGATCAGCAGAGGTAAGCCATAGTCAGGAGCTAGCTGAGGTCAAATCAGGAAGGCAGAGTGAAGTCCAAGGACAGGCTGGGTCAGCAACGGGAAAGCAAATCTCAGATGCAGGTTTAGTATTTAAGTTGCAAGGTAACAGCTGAAGACCGTTCAGCAACTTCCTGACTCTGTTCCTTAAATAGGCCACCTGATGTCAAGACAGAGGTTAGGCATGTGATCAAAAGCATTAGCTTGCATGAACGTCCGTGCAACATGCCCACATGAATCAACATGCTCATGTAATTTAGTGTGTGCAAAACATATGTGAGCCCTTGTTCTGTGCATTGGCATATGTGCATATCTTCTCCTGATGCCACCCTGACATATGGACTGCTCATGTGATAGCACTGATTGGCCCAAATAGGATAAACACTGGTGAGGTTACCAGATTTTCAAAATTAAAACCCAGGACATTGCCATGCCCACAAAACCACACCCTTATTTATAGCCAGATGGTACCCACAAAACCATGCTTCAATTTTCACCATGCTTTGAAAAAAATGGACACAAGGATTAGTGCGCCATGTCAAATTGTGGGTGTGGCCAAATTGCACTAACAGCGGGCTGGGTTAGAGAGGTCATAATTAGGATAACGGGGTTCAGGGATCAGGTCAGCAGTTAGTCACAGATTGTGGCTTGTTTCAGTCATCTGCCGGGGCCCAGCTTCATCACCGGGAGTCGCGGCAGTGTAAAGTTTGATGTGCGTAGGCTCCAACTCATCACCCTGCAAGGGCCAATCCGAAACGGCATGACTGCAGCGTTTTTTTCATGCATGGCAGCATGAATAGCTTAGGGTGCTTTAGCAGCACCATTTTTGAATTGCTGCTTGAGCAGTGTGATGCGTTGGAGATGATGCACTGCAAATTTTTTGGTGCTCCTGGGGACAAATCCAGGGGGGTTGCCCTGGGCGCAAACTTCTTAGGAGTACAAAATCATGCCTCCTAATTGTCCAGGATTCTGCGGGACTGTCCTGGGAATTCAATAGAGTTGCAGTGTCCCACGGATCCCAGATCCCAGTGCCAGAACAAGTTCCTGCACTTGGCTTTATAGGGGCGTGTTAGCGGTGGCCTTCCAGTACACCTGCCCCCCATCCCCTGTGGGGTGCCCCAGGACCCTAGCACCATGATCTCTCCCTCGCAGCAGCGGGGTGCTTCTAACAACAATACATGTCAGAGCCAGTTTCTCCTTGAGTAGGTTACTCCTTGCCTCTGACGTGTATCATGCACAAGAGGAGGAGCAGGGAGGAGGGATGTCCCCCTGTTTTGACCTAAAAGTGTGTGGGGGGGGGTGTTGTGCTAAAAGGGTTAAAAGGGGGATGGGGGGGGTAGTTTGTACTAGGAGGGGAGATTTGTGCTAGAAGAGGTAGAAGGGGGGATTTGGAGGGAGGATTTGTGCTAGGAGGGGAAATTTGTGCTAGGAGGGGGGATTTGCAGAGATTTGTGCTGGAAGAGCATGAGGGCTTGGGGGTCAGGTAAGGCACAGATTTTCCTGCTATGTATCATTAATATATATTCTGCAGGAAGGGACTCAGGGAGTGTTAACAGTCCGCAAGCTAGGGAGCACAATACCTGCCTTGCCCTGGGCACTGACAACCAACACTATACCACTGTGCCTGTTCCCGGGGGACAGATCCCTCACAATAGGGACTGTTGTCAGGAAACGGGGATGAATGTTCCTATGCTCCCAACTTTGTGGGAACAGTTTGGGGATGGCCCCTTCCTGTGCCAACATGACTGCGCACCAGTGCAGAAAGCAAGGTCCATAAAGACATGGATGAGCGAGTTTGGGGTGGAGGAACTTGACTGGCCTAATTAATCTCAAAGGTGTTCTATCGGGTTCCTCTACCCCAAACTCACTCCTCCATGTCTTGATGGACCTTGCTTTGCACACTGGTGCGCAGTCATGTTGGAACAGAAAGGGGCCATCCCCAAACTGTTCCTACAAAGTTGGGAGCATGAAATTGTCCAAAATGTCTTGGTACGCTGACGCCTTCACTGGAACTAAGGGGCCAAGCCCAACCCCTGAAAAACAACCCCCACACCATAATCCCCCCTCCACCAAATAATCTGGACCAGAGCACAAAGCAAGGTCCATAAAGACATGGATGAGCGAGTTTGGGATGGAGGAACTCAATAGAACACCTTTGGGATGAATTAGGCAAGTCAAGTTCCTCCACCCCAAACTCACTCATCCATATCTTTATGGACCTTGCTTTGTACACTGGTGTGCAGTCATGTTGGAACAAGAAGGGGCCCTCCCCAAACTGATCCCTCAAAGTTGGGAGCATAAAATTGTCCAAAATGTCTTGGTATGCAGACACCTTAAGAGTTTCCTTCACTGGAACTAAGGGGCCAGACCCAACCCCTGAAAAACAACCCCCACACCATAATCCCCCCTCCACCAAATGATCTGGACCAGTGCACAAAGCAAGGTCCATAAAGACATTGGATGAGCAACTTTGGGGGGGGGGGGACTTGACTGGCCTGCCCTCAACCTGATAGAACACCTTTGGGATGAATTAGAGCGGAGACTGCGAGCCTGACCTCACAAATGCCCTTCTGGAAGAAAGGCCAAACATTCCCATAGACACACTCCTAAACCTTGTGGACAGCCCTCCCCGAAGAGTTGAAGCTGTTATAGCTAGGGTTGCCACCTCATCCCTTTAAACCCGAACACATATGAATTACACGGGTTCTGAGTATAATTTAATGCAGATAAGGCAACAAGTGAGTTTAATTACCACCTTAATCAGACACAGAACCTGTGTAATTATTGTGTGTTCGGGTTTAAAGGGATGAGGTGGAAACCCTATTTATAGCTGTAAAGGGTAGGTGGAAACCCTACTTATAGCTGCAAAGGGTGGGCCAACTCAATATTGAACCATACGGACTAAGACTGGGATGCCATTAAAGTTCATGTGCGTGTAAAGGCAGGCGTCCCAATACTTTTGGCAATATAGAGCAATACTTGGATCTAGGGTGGGAGGGGGAGACCTCTGGGTACCAGCGTGAAGAGGTCCATAAGAGCAGAAAGGAGGCTGGGCAGTGACACAAACTTTTCACAACACTCATTTCCACAAGAGAGGTGTCTACTGGACCCCCCCGGCAGGCAACCAGTGCAAAGTTCCATCCTCTACCAGGTCATCTTCCTGGAGTTGCCCTTTAAACCCTTGTGCGTGTTGATGGAACAACGTTCCCATTCTTAGAAAGTGCTCGGTGGACGGCGTCTCCGGAGGACTTCCAAGGGCTACAACTGAAGATAAGCTAATTTTGTAAACATTTTCACTTTTGCTAAATATATTTCATATGCCGAGCATGTGTGCGGCTGTGTGTGTTCCGGAGGCGAGCGCGCGGCTAGGAATAACATTTTCTTTCCCCCCCCTTACTACCAGGCAGCTCTCCGCCGCGTTCCCTTTTTTTTTTTTTCACGGGTGACGGCCTCCCCACGAGTACGGTGAGGTCATAACTTGGGATCACATGGCCGGTCATTAGAATTGCGGAATGCCTGACTCCGTACATCTGTGTCCTCGGCTCGTAGAACGCGCGTCTGCACTCTGCTTTATGTTCGACCCGCGAAAAAAGAGCGAAATATACTGAAACATGACTCACAGATAACTATAGTCGGAAAGATTCCGGGCCAAGCCTCTGCAGAGGATCTGTTTCCTCGGCCAAAAATTAGTTTTGACAATGGAGGAAAGAGAAAAAAAGAAAAAAAAAATATCTCCTGGAAGAGCCTGTGCTAAACAGTTTAGCCGATTTTACAACATTCCACCCCGGGTTTTTTTTGTTTTTTTTTCATAAAAGAACAGACATGTGAAATAGTTCAGCAGAGCAGGTACAGCGCACCGGACGGGTCCAGGATTTTAGTAATGTAAAGCTGAACTCCGAGCAGATATAAAAGAACCAAATGAATGCAAACTTTAACCCCTTGAATACCGGGGGGGCAATTTCACCCCCTTCCTGCCCAGGGTCAATTTTAAGCTTTCAGCGCTGTCACACTTTGAATGACAATTACGCGGTCATACGCGGTCATAAAACACTGACAATTTTTAGCATTTTGTTCACACAAATAGAGCTTTATTTTGGTAGGATTTAGTCACCACTGGGGTTTTATTTTTTGCTAAAAAAACAAATAAAGACCGAAAATTTTGAAAAAAAAAAACTTCTTCATAGTTTGTTATAAGATTTTGCAAACAGGTAATTTTCTCCTTCACTGATGTGTGCTCATGAGGCTGCACTGATGGGCACTGATGAGGCGGCACTGATGAGGCTACACTGATAGGTGGCACTGGTAGGCAACACTGATAGGCAGCACTGATGAGCACTGATAGGGGGCACTGATGAGGAGGCACTGGTGGGCTCTAGTGAGGCTACACTGATAAGCAGCACTGATAGGTGGCACTGATGGACACTGATAGGTGGCACTGATAGGTGGCACTTATAGACAGCACTGATAGGCGGCACTGATGGGTGACACTGATGAGGAGGCACTGATGGGCACTGATAGGTGACAATGGTAGGCGGCACTGTTGAGCACTGATAGGTGACATTGATGAGGAAGCACTGATGGGAACTGATAGGTGGTCCTGATAGGCACTGATAGGTGACACTGATGAGGAGGCACTGATGGGCACTGATAGGTTGCACTGATGGGCACTGGTAGGCAGCACTGACAGGTGACACTGATGAGGAGGCACTGATGGGCACTGGTAGGCGGCACTGATGAGCACTGATAGGTGACATTGATGAGGAGGCACTGATGGACACTGATAGGTGACACTGATGAGGGGGCATGGATGGGCACTGATAGGCGGCACTGATAGGTGACACTGAGGAGGAGGCACTGATTGGCAGCACTGATGCCTCCCCATCATCGGATGAACCCCCAGGCAGCACCAACCCCTCGAGTCCCGCTACCACATCACCCGATCCCCACCACAGCGGACCGAAAGACCCACTTGGAAAGGCGCTGTTTTGGCTGTGGGCAGCCTGGTTACTATCAGGCCGGCTGCCCTGCCAGAACCAAGACTCTCTGACCCAGCCCTGGCATGCCAGTACATTATGTGGATTTGTACCAAGCTCCCGAGGACCTGCCGCCACCCCCTCCAGACTGGTGTTCCTCTTCTGCCGACTGGGACACCCTTCCAGGAGTCTTTGGTCTACAACCTGCTGAGGCGCTTACATCGCTTCTCCAAGGAAAGCACCTACAAGAGGTCATGAAGACCATGCTACGTGCCTTTATTGACCAGGAACCAGACTGGGAACGGTACCTCCCCCTCCTTCTCTTCGCCTACCGGGAGATCCCGCAGGAATCTACCGGGTTTTCCCTGTTTGAGCTGCGGTATGGAAGGAAGGTCCGAGGCCCCCTGACCCTGCTGAAAGAATACTGGGAGGGCCAACTACATGATAAGGGGGTTCCTGTGGTCCCCTACGTCCTAGAACTGCGTGAATGAATGGGCCAACTTGCTGGGCTCGTGGCGGACCATCTCAAGGCTACCTAAACCTGCCAAAAGACGTGGTATGACCGCAAAGCTTGAACCCACGAGTTTGCAGAGAGCTAACAGGTCCTCATGATAATCCCAAATCCCCAAAACAAATTACAATCTACATGGGAGGGACCCTTTCGAATCATCAAGAAGTTAAATGAGACCAACTATGTTCTCATGCTGGATGACTGGGGGAAGTGGCAAAAGACGTATTGCACGTCAATATGATCAAGGAATAACATGACAGAAACCTTCCCGTCCTGGCAGTCTGCCCCCTACCCTCTGAAGAAGATGACGAAGTTGTGCTTGATCTCCTGGAGGTAGCGCGCCACTTGGCTGACGTACACCAGGTACCCTTGGGCCTCCAGCTCAGCCAGGAACAGCAGGTGTCCATGAAGACCGTTGTGCACCACCGCCATCCCATTTTTACATCTTGGCCTGGAAGGACGACCATCACTACTCATCATGTGGAAACCTTGCAAATCCGGCCCATCCAACAAGCCCCTTACCGAGTTCCAGAAACTGTCCAGAACACCATAAAACAAGAACTGAACGAAATGTTGGACCTGGGAATTATCCAACCCTCCCAGAGTCCCTGGGACTCACCTGTTCTTGTACCCAAGAAAGATGGCACCATTCAATTTTGTGTAGACTAGCGACGCCTTAATGACCAGACCGTTAGCGACGCTCCGTATAGATGACCTGCTGGACTGTCTGGCTGGGGCCCGCTATGTCACTACACTGGACTTGAGCAAGGGTTACTGGCAAATCCCCTTAACTGGGGAAGGGAGGGAATGTTCCACCTTCATCTCCCCCTTCGGGCTGTTTGAATTTCTCAGCATGCCCTTTGGGATGAAGAATGCCCCTGCCACCTTCCAGCGCACGGTGGATCAGTTGCTGCAGGGCTGCCAAGACTTTGCCTGCGCCTACCTTGATGACATTGCCATCTTCAGTGAAACATGGGAAGACCACCTGCGGCATGTGGGCACCGTCCTAGACCTAATTACAGGGGCCAACCTCACTATCCGGCCCGATAAGTGCCAGATGGGAATGGCCGAGGTCCAATACTTGGGACACTGGGTGGGGGGAGGCAGACTGCACCCCGAACCAGCTAAAATCGAAGCCATTAGGGACTGGCCCACTCCTCAGAAGGGTTATGGCCTTTTTGGCACTGCAAATTATTATCACAAATTTGTTCCCCATTTCAGCACAATTGCCAAGCCACTGATGGACCTGACCAAGAAGACAGGGAGGTGGCCTATGCCACCATCGAAAAGGAGTGCCTGGCTATAGTATGGGCCTTGAAAAAACTGCAATCCTCTTTGTACGTCAGGGAGTTCACCATTCTCAAGGACCAAAACCCCCTCATCTGGCTGAATCGGGTCTCAGGGAATAACGGCCGCCTGCTAAGGTGGAGTTTGGCCTTACAACCGTACAACTTCACTATTCAGTACTGAAGGGGGAGCCAACACCAAAATGCAGATGGGCTCTCCCCTCAACAAGATTCCCAGTAAAAGCCCAGTCACCCTGTCTTCTCTCCAGCAGCTGAAAGGACTCCAGGGAGAAGGGCCAGTCTATGCTTCATCCCACCGGTGGGTATGTTCTCTGAGAGAGGCAGAGGTTGGCTGGGTAAGTAATGCTAAGTTTGGGACCATTTATTTGGGGTACTGTGGGGATACCGGCATTGGGGGATTGGAACTACTGACTAACTTTGGAGTCAATGGTAATGATTAAGCACAAGATCAATGTGTGAAACGCGTCTACGAGACCACAGTTTGGTGTCTTTGGTGTTATCTTTGTGAAACAAAATAAAAGGCAATCGGAAGTTCTGGATGTGCAACCATTTCTTTCTTCTTTCCAAGTTTCCCACGGAGGCGGGCCGGGGCTAGCACTTTGCAAAATACTCCAATCAGCCTTATGCTTATACACCTGGAGCAGCGGTTCTTTTTTCTTGTATACTAACTTTGGAGTCAACCCTTCTGTGGTCTCCTCCTGTGTTAGTTTCCTGCCGTAAAGGGGAGATGCGGGACGGGAGTCACTTTGGGTAGGGTGCCCGAGAACTCCAGTCTGATACTGGAATATTGTATGTATGTATATATTGTGTGTTGTCTCATGCTGTTGGACTTTTTGCTGGGATCATTTGGGGTGTGGTTGTATTCCATTGTTCTATTGTGTTTGTATATCTGTTTTGTACATGTGTTTCAATAAACTGATGTTCTTTACCCTACACTGAGTTACGGCTAGTGACTGTGGGGGATAAAGGGTCTTGGATCGTGTGGTACCGGACAGAGAAAGCATTTATGGCGGACATACTCCTGTTGAGGCCGGAGGTCCGTTACAAGGGGTAAGGAGTATAATGTACAACATACTGAATACAGAGCAGGGGTTCGGGTGTATAATGTTCAACACACTGTATACAGTGCAGGGGTAAGAAGTATAATATACAACATACTGTATACAGTGCAGGGGTAAGGAGTATAATGTACAACATACTGAATACAGTGCAGGGGTAAGGAGTATAATGTACAACATACTGTATACAGAGCAGGGGTAAGGAGTATAATGTATAACATACTGTATACAGTGAAGGGGTCAGGTGTATAATGTACAGGGCTTTTTTTCTCAGAGAATAGGTGCAGGAACTCCCCCTCTTGGGAGTTATTCATTGTCTTTGCTCCTACCTACCTCAGAGCACCAGTCCTTGGTTCCACCCCCTACCCACCTCCCAGCACTGCCCCTTTTAGAGAATACAGAACCAAGTAACATTTGTGGTACTACGTAATTTGTATGGAATTTGTTATTGATAACAAGAAAAGCAGTAAAATAGACTCCCCCACAGCCAACAACAATAGACCCACCAGCAACAATAGATCCCCACCCCCACCCTGCTGCAACAATGGACCACCTACAACAAAATACCACCCAGCAACAATAGACCCTCTAGCAGCCAGCTATAATAGACTGCTCCCTCAACAGTAGATGCCTCCCAGCGACAACTGACCCCCCAGCAACATAAGACTCACCCCAGCAACAATAGATCCCCCACCAGCAACAATAGACCTCCCCAGCAGCAATCAACCCTTCTGCAGAAATAGATCCCCTCCAGCAACAATAGATCCATCAGCAGCCAGCATCAATAGACACTGTAGCACAACCCAGCACTCCTTGCCATTACATACATTCAGTGGTGGAGGTGCCGGAACGGCGTTCCCCCGCGCTCCCGCTGAAAATAAGCCCTGATAATGTACTACATACTGTATACAGTGAAGGGGTCGGGTGTATAATGTTCAACACACTGTATACAGTGCAGGGGTAAGGTGTATAATGTGCAACATACTGTATACTGTGCAGGGGTATGGCCTATATAGTGCAATATAGCGCAGAGGTGGGCAACTGCGGCCCTAGCTGTTATACAACTACATGTCCCATGAGGCATTGCAAGACTGACAGTTACAAGCATAAGTCCCAGAGGCAGAAGCATGATAGGAGTTGCTCACCCCTGATGGGGACCCTCATGTAAGAGGGAGCTCTACTAGGGATCCTGTTGCAAGAGGAATCTGTAAGGGGACATTTATGGGGACCCTGATTTAGGAAGGGACTTTGATGGGGACCCCGATGTAAGTGGGACTCCGATGTAAGGGGACTTTTAAGCGGGGATCCAGATATAGCACAGCCTATAGATGACTCGATTTCTGCATCCACACATTTGATGAGGATGGAGGGAATCCTTTGCAGTCACAATACATTGATCAGTCACTGATTACAGCGCCGCAGATTGAAAAGGAAAGATCATTTTATAAATATTTGATTACAATATGACTCGTGTCGCAATTCTGTTTGACAGATTATTTTTTATTAACTTTTTTTTTTTTCTCATGAATGTGGAGTTACCCTTTAAGCACTGCTGACTAAAAATGTATCCTGGAAATGCCTTCAGTAATCTTCTCTTTTATTCTATTGGCTGAACTCGTCATCCATAGATCATTCTTGCACATTTTTATTACAGTGTATTTATTAAAGAAATAAATAATAGTGAATGCCGGAATCGAGCAGATATTCATGTGGAACTCATAGAGGAGCAGCATTGACATCACCCGGTGATACTCTATACTGAGGAGGGTGGGATGAACCGATCCCCGCACAGCTCCTTAATCATTTCACCGTCAGCCAATGACAGCTCTCCTCCGGGGATCACCCGGGGTTACCAGAAGTGGAGAGGTTGGATGTCACCATTAAGCTGGTTAAGGGAAATTTTATTTTTATTTATTTTTTTACATTTATTTAGAGGATATTAGTTGAGTTTAGATTTGTTTAGATTTGTTTATAGATGGTCTATTTTTTAAAGCAGTGAATGTGAATTTTCCCCAACATTCTCTAGTGGAGAATACATCAATGTAATTTAAAATATGTGCACCAGGAAGATTCCCCCGGCAGTGAATGTTTGGTGAATGTCAGATTCACTGCTTTATAAATATACCCCTATATATAATAAACTAAACTCCCTAAATATACCCTGTACCCCCCAACACTGACCCTGTAGCCTCTGTGACCCTGACCCTGTACCCCCCCAACACTGACCCTGTACCCTCTGTGACCCTGACCCTGTGACCCTGTACCCCCCAACACTGACCCTGTACCCTCTGTGACCCTGACCCTGTGACCCTGTACCCCCCAACACTGACCCTGTACCCTCTGTGACCCTGGCCCTGTGACCCTGACCCTGTACCCCCCAACACTGACCCTGTACCCCCTGTGACCCTGACCCTGTACCCCCTAACACTGACCCTGTACCCTCTGTGACCCTGACCCTGTGACCCTGTACCCCCCAACACTGACCCTGTACCCTCTGTGACCCTGGCCCTGTGACCCTGACCCTGTACCCCCCAACACTGACCCTGTACCCCCTGTGACCCTGACCCTGTACCCCCTAACACTGATCCTGTACCCCCTGTGACCCTGACCCTGTACCCCCTAACACTGACCCTGTACCCTCTGTGAACGTGACCCTGTCCCCCTTAACACTGCCCCTGTACCCCCTTTGACCCTGACCCTGTACCCCCCAACACTGACCCTGTACCCTCTGTGACCCTGACCCTGTGACCCTGACCCTGTACCCCCTAACACTGACCCTGTACCCTCTGTGACCCTGACCCTGTGACCCTGACCCTGTACCCCCTAACACTGATCCTGTACCCTCTGTGACCCTGACCCTGTACCCCCTAACACTGACCCTGTACCCTCTGTGACCCTGACCCTGTGACCCTGACCCTGTACCCCCTAACACTGATCCTGTACCCTCTGTGACCCTGACCCTGTACCCCCTAACACTGACCCTGTACCCTCTGTGACCCTGACCCTGTGACCCTGACCCTGTACCCCTTAACACTGACCCTGTACTCCCTGTGACCCTGACCCTGTACCCCCCAACACTGACCCTGTATCCTCTGTGACCCTGACAATTTCCATCCAAAGCTCTGCTCCCTACTAATGGACTGACTGTACTGACAGCTCTGCTCCCTACTAATGGACTGACTGTACTGACAGCTCTGCTCCCTACTGATGTACTGACTGTACTGACAGCTCTGCTCCCTACTAATGGACTGACTAGTAGGGAGCAGAGCTGTCAGTACAGTCAGTCCATTAGTAGGGAGCAGAGCTGTCAGTACAGTCAGTCCATTAGTAGGGAGCAGAGCTGTCAGTGCAGTCAGTCCATTAGTAGGGAGCAGAGCTGTCAGTACAGTCAGTACATTAGTATGGAGCAGAGCTGTCAGTACAGTGAGTCCATTAGTAGGGAGCAGAGCTGTCAGTACAGTCAGTCCATTAGTAGGGAGCAGAGCTGTCAGCTCAGCACATTAGTAGGGAGCAGAGCTGTCAGTACAATGTGCTGACTGTACTGACAGCTCTGCTCCCTACTAATGGACTGACTGTACTGACAGCTCTGCTCCCTACTAATGGACTCACTGTACTGACAGCTCTGCTCCATACTAATGTACTGACTGTACTGACAGCTCTGCTCCCTACTAATGGACTGACTGCACTGACAGCTCTGCTCCCTACTAATGGACTGACTGTACTGACAGCTCTGCTCCCTACTAATGGACTGACTGTACTGACAGCTCTGCTCCCTACTAATGGACTCACTGTAGTGACAGCTCTGCTCCATACTAATGTACTGACTGTACTGACAGCTCTGCTCCCTACTAATGGACTGACTGCACTGACAGCTCTGCTCCCTACTAATGGACTGACTGTACTGACAGCTCTGCTCCCTACTAATGGACTGACTGTACTGACAGCTCTGCTCCCTACTAATGGACTGACTGTACTGACAGCTCTGCTCTCTACTAATGTACTGACAGCTCTGCTCCCTACTAATGTACTGACAGCTCTGGCTCTGCTCCCTACTAATGTACTGGCTATACCAATGTATAGTGAATGCAATAAAAAATTATATTGATATTAAAAAAAAATGTAAAAAAAAATGATAAAAACAATTTTTTTTTAAATATCTAAATGCCTTTTAATTGAAACACATCAGCTTATAATAATAATTAAAAAAAACAGCATTGGATTTATTAATACAGTTTACAAGTAAAATAATCAAGTGACAGATTTCCCATCAATGTAAAGTGTAAACCCTAAATCAATTTTTGTATGTCTGTTATCATGGATCACAGTAAAGTTTTCTTGAATTGAGTTCATTTGCTAAACAAATGTAAAAAAAAAAAACAACAAAAATTTGGAGTTTTGTGAATTTGTTACAAAGTTTCTTAGCTGGTGATCCTGCCAGTAACAGCACTTCCTGCTGCAGGCTGACAATACTAAGCCGCTGCCTTACAATTAGCTGCAGCTCCGTACACAGACAGGACAGACCCTGGAGGAAAAGACAAAGACCCTGGAGGAAAAGACACAGACCCGGGATAAAAAGACACAGATCCGGGATGAAAAGACACAGACCCGGGATGAAAAGACACAGACCCGGGATGAAAAGACAAAGACCCGGGATGAAAAGACACAGACCCGGGATAAAAAGACACAGACCCGGGATGAAAAGACCCAGACCGGGGATAAAAAGACACAGACCCGGGAGGAAAAGACACAGACCCGGGATGAAAAGACACAGATCCGGGATGAAAAGACACAGATCCGGGATGAAAAGACACAGACCCGGGATGAAAAGACAAAGACCCGGGATGAAAAGACACAGACCCGGGATAAAAAGACACAGACCCGGGATGAAAAGACAAAGACCCGGGATGAAAAGACACAGACCCGGGATGAAAAGACCCAGACCTGGGATGAAAAGACACAGACCCGGGATAAAAAGACACAGACCCGGGATGAAAAGACAAAGACCCGGGATGAAAAGACACAGACCCCGGATGAAAAGACAAAGACCCGGGATAAAAAGACACAGACCCGGGATGAAAAGACACAGACCCGGGATGAAAAGACCCAGACCCGGGATGAAAAGACACAGACCCGGGATGAAAAGACACAGACCCGGGATGAAAAGACACAGACCCGGGATAAAAAGACACAGACCCGGGATGAAAAGACACAGACCCTGGAGGAACTGTAAAGGTTCAAGAAAAGAAAGGTGACCCCTGAAAGTTGCACATCTATGGGGTCCTGCTGCAATGAATGGATTGGCAACCTCAGCTTGGACTCCGACCAGGCCACACCCCCCCCAACACGTTTCACTCCGCCCCCCCGGAGCTTAGTCATGGAGATACTGTAACTCTCCAAACTTTGCAATTGGCGCAACTGTGAATACTGGTGGTGATATCTGACAACAGAGCTCTACAACAGATAAATAGCCATTATGTGATTGCACAAAGCTCCACTCTAACAGAATTGAAAAACAAAAATGGAGCTGGCCTTTTAACCAATATCTTAATTGCCAATTAGAATGGAACCCTTCTTTAAAATAACATTCGATGGGTGGAATTTAGGAAAAAGAAAAGACACAAAAATATTTTCACAAAATGTTGCAACACAAAAAAAAAAAAAAGATCGTGTCACATGGCAGATATCCATCAACGTCGGTTAGCGGAGTTTAGATTGGCTTTGGTTCAAGATATACATCGCTTCTACGCACCTAATAGACCACCCCGGTGATATAATGGATTATTCCACGTCCTGTAATGATAATGTGCGATAATCAAAGGCATGTACAAACTATTAACGATTTCCTTTAAATAACATTTTGACGCTACCGCTGCGGATGGCCTCCTCACCGAGACATGCAATTACGTCAAACCTAAACCCCCGTCTCTCTCTCTCCTGTTTTCGCTAACTGCTGCTAACCTAATTTTGGGTGGTGGAGAGAGGTCAGTGTGTCAGATTATTACTTAGTAGGTGACCGGTAAATGTCTAACGCTATTAGAAATAGGAAAAATAAGATATAGTATATATATATATATATATATATATATATATATATATATTACTGTGCAAGTGGGGGCCGCCCCCCAATCCATGCACCAGGCCCCTAATCTACATGCAGGGCACTGGACGCGTGGATTTCAATGGGGTTTTTTTTTTGTTTTTTTTAAGCACGTGATTAGAGCCAGAGGCTCTAATTGCCTTCAAAAAAGGGTGGGCTCAGGGGCACAGAGCACAGCACCCTGAGCCCACCCAGTTGTGTGACAAAAGCGAATGGATATTCGCCATTGTCTTCCTCATTCTCCTCCCGGCCAATCAGGAAGTGGGTCTTGAGACCCCTTTCCTGATTGGCTAAAAGGAGTGATCCTATTGGCCTAGGAGGAGGAGGTAGTGGAAGCGTCGGGAGGAAGCCCGCACCATAGATGGGGTTAGTGCATGGCTTCTGACCGACCGACTGGAGGGGTGGGTGGGGGAAACCCAACTGACCGGGCTGGGGTGAAGGAGACCGGATTGACGCCCCCAGACCACAAATATACCACCAGCCGCTACTGCATATATTATTGATAAAATAAGCGTCAGCTCCTGATGACGTCTGCACAATGAAACGCATAGGGTGGAGCTTACAGCGTCACTACGTCACTACCGGTTTGGAGTTTCTGGTCTGTGGAACGCAAGGCGTCCCAGACAAATCATTATACAGCTGTATCTTGCAGCACTATTAAAGTGCTTTGTATTAACTTTTACCTAATAAACTTGACCATATGGATATACACAATGAGATGTCCTTTTTCTTTAACCATCCCTATGTGATTGCACCCATTTATGGTGGATGAAGAGGAGGGATCACATGACAAAGAGTTGACTCCATTGCGAGGCTTTTCACCCTTGTAGGGGTACATCATTCACCGAAACAGCTGTGTAGGAGGCTTAAAACTGGGTGAGGAACAGTCAAACTCTGCTACTAAGGTGAGGTTGTGGAAGACGGCTTCATGTAGCAGATAATACTCAATGGCAAGACTGAGCACAGCAACAAGACACAAGGTATTCATACTGCAAAAGAAGACCGAGGTTTAAGGACGTGCTGTTCAATCTGTTTTGAAGAAGCAAAAAGAAAAGGGCAACGTTGAGAACCGTAGACTCAGTGGTCGGCAAAGGAAACTTAATGCAGCAGATGAAAGATATATCATGCTTACTTCCCTTCCACATAAGAAGATGTCCAGTAGTGCCATCAGCAAAGAACTGGCGGAAACCAGTGGGATCCAGGTACACCCATCTGTCCGTCCAGAGAAGTCTGGTGGAAACCACCATCTACTGTCTGGAGAAGTCTGGTGGAAACCATTATCTACTGTCTGGAGAAGTCTGGTCAGAAGTGGTCTCCATGGAAGAATTGTGGCCAAAAAACCTCTGACGTGGAAACAAGGCTAAGAGACTCAACTATGCCGGAAAACATAGGAACTGGGGTGCAGAAAACTGGCAGCAGGTGTTCTGGACTGATGAGTCAAAATGTGAAATATTTGGCTGTAGCAGGAGGCAGTATGTTGGGGGGAGGGCTGGAGAGCGATACAGTGGCCATCAGTGCCGCCTCATCAGTAGTCATCAGTGCTGTCTCATCAGTGGCCATCAGTGTAGGCTCATCAGTGCCCATCGGTGCAGCCTCTTCAGTGTCCATCAGTGTAGGCTCATTAGTGCCCATCAGTGCCGCATCATTAGTGCAGCTTATCAGTACCGCCTCATCAGTGGCCATCAGTGCCGCCTCATCAGTGCCCATCAATTCAGACTATCAGTGCCCATCAGTGCAGCCTATCAGTGCCCATCAGTGCAGTCTATCAGTGCCCATCAGTGCGGCCTATTACTGCCCATCAGTGCAGTCTATCAGTGCCCATCAGTGCAGTCTATCAGTGCCCATCAGTGTGGCCTATCAGTGCCCATCAGTGCAGCCTCATCAGTGCCCATCAGTGCAGTCTATCAGTGCCCATCAGTGCAGCCTCTTCAGTGTCCATCAGTGTAGGCTCATTAGTGCCCATCAGTGCCGCATCATCAGTGCAGCTTATCAGTACCGCCTCATCAGTGGCCATCAGTGCCGCCTCATCAGTGCCCATCAATTCAGACTATCAGTGCCCATCAGTGCAGCCTATCAGTGCCCATCAGTGCAGTCTATCAGTGCCCATCAGTGCGGCCTATTACTGCCCATCAGTGCAGTCTATCAGTGCCCATCAGTGCAGTCTATCAGTGCCCATCAGTGTGGCCTATCAGTGCCCATCAGTGCAGCCTCATCAGTGCCCATCAGTGCAGTCTATCAGTGCCCATCAGTGCGGCCTATCAGTGCCCATCAGTGCGGCCTATCAGTGCCCATCAGTGCAGCCTCATCAGTGCCCATCAGTGCAGTCTATCAGTGCCCATCAGTGCAGTCTATCAGTGCCCATCAGTGTGGCCTATCACTGCCCATCAGTGCAGCCTCATCAGTGCCCATCAGTGCAGTCTATCAGTGCCCATCAGTGCGGCCTATCAGTGCCCATCAGTGCGGCCTATCAGTGCCCATCAGTGCAGCCTCATCAGTGCCCATCAGTGCAGTCTATCAGTGCCCATCAGTGCAGTCCATCAGTGCCCATCAGTGCAGTCTATTAGTGCCCATCAGTGTGGCCTATCAGTGCCCATCAGTGCAGTCTATCTGTGCCCATCAGTGCAGTCTATCAGTGCCCATCAGTGTGGCCTATCAATGCCCATCAGTGCAGTCTATCAGTGCCCATCAGTGCAGTCTATCAGTGCCCATCAGTGCAGTCTATCAGTGCCCATCAGTGAAGCCTCATCAGCGCACATCAGTGAAGGAGAAACGTTACTTATTTGCAAAATTTTATAGCACCTGAACGACAACATACAGGGATATGTAATGTAATACTGACATATAATCACACACATAGGTTGGACTTGATGGACTTGTGTCGTTTTTCAACCTCACCTACTATGTAACTATGACTCTTATATAACATTTGTGTTCTTGGCTTTAGATAGAAATTAATAAATCGGGGACAATTATAAGGACTCTTTTTATTTTTAGTTCTTAATGAACCAAAGAGAGAAGATGAATAGAAGGAAATGTAGGTCCTGATGATGATGTAACGTGTTCCAGCACACCGGAGGAGAGGATCTCACATCTTATTGAATGATTCACAGCGCGATGGTACAAAATACATTTAGAATGAAGAAGTGAATGGAGAGCGGCTGGAAAGGGTCACATTAGGAGCCGCTGGATGCGTTCCAGATTCCAACAAGAGGTAACGGACAATTTACTGGTTACAATGAAAGGTACGCTCCGGAGAAACAGGAACAGCCAGCCGGCACTGATACTGAGAAGACACAGCCTGCCGCTCAACGGCTTTGTTTTCCATGATGTCATGCAATTTACTAAAACTGAGTGCAAAATCTGGTGCAGCTGTGCATGGTAGCCAATCAGCTTCTAACTTCAGCTTTTTCAGTTAAGCTCTGACCAGTGGCGGACCGTCCATTAGAGGCACACAGGCGTCGCCCCCCTATCCATGCGTCCGGCCCCATAATCTACATGCAGGGCACCGGACGCATGGATTCCAATGGGGTTTTTCATTTTTTTGAAGCACGTGATTAGAGCCTGAGGCTCTAATTGGCTTCAAAAAAGGGTGGGCTCGGGGCACAGAGCACTGCGCCCCGAGCCCACCCAGTTGTGTGATGATAGGTAATGAATATTCGCTATTGTAACACTGATTCTCTTCCTGGCCAATCAGGAAGTGGGTCCTGAGGATGGATCACCAGCCGCCACTGGCTTTCACAATAAGCCCACGTTCATATTGGGCCGATTTGGCATGCGACTGACACGTCATATTGCATGCCAAATTGGAGTCTATTGCCAGCATCTGCACCATTCGAATTGGTGCGAGGCCGACTCTGCGGCACCGCACCCATTCCCAAAAGTAGCTCCTGCACTACTTTTGGAGACTTCGGGGGCGATTTTAATAGACATCTGTGCGTGAACCCGCACAGATGTCTGTTAAATCGCCCCCAAAGTCGCACTGAAATGCTGGTTTGAAATCGTGCGAGTTCAAGCCCGCCCTCAGTGTGAACGTGGGCTAAAACCTGGAAGCTGATTGGTTTCTATGCAAAGCTGCTCCAGATCTCGCACTCTCCAGTTTTAGTAAATCTCCCCCATAGCGTCTGCACATGGCGGCTCGGCCTCCACCTAGATCCCTCTAATCACTCATGTTCTGACCCCTCTTAAAGCTGAACTCTGGAAACAAAACATTGTATTTAAAAATATTTCTCAATAGCCATTAAGGACAGTGGCGTTGCAAGGTGGGGGCGGGGGGTGCGGGCCGCACCCGGGTGACACCCGCCAGAGGGGTGACACCCGTGTATAGCAGACCCGCAGCCGCTGACACCGCGCTCTGCCCTGAGCCTCTCATCTCGCTCACGCTGTGTCCCCCGTGGAGCCGACTGAAGCTGCCTCCTCCTCTGTTTACATTCAGTGAAGAGGAGGAGCTCTGAGTGACACACACCTCTGTGTGTATAGGTCCGCGGCCACGCTGTACTGAGGTACTGTACACTCTGGATTAGTAGATGGACATGTGCAGGGGGGGGGGGCGCTATGGCAGGGGAGAGGGGTGCTTCTACTGATGGGGGGTCTGCACTAAGATGGATTCTATACTGATGGGGGGTCTGCACTAAGAGGGGGTGTCTCTATTGATGGGGGGTCTGCACTAAGGGAGATTCTATACTGATGGGGAGTCTGCACTAAGGGAGATTCTATACTGATGGGGGGTCTGCACTAAGGGGGATTCTATACTGATGGGGGTCTGCACTAAGAGGGGGTGTCTCTATTGATGGGGGGTCTGCATTAAGGGGAGGTTATATACTGATGGGGGGTCTGCACTAAGGGGAGGTTATATACTGATGGGGGGTCTGCACTAAGGGGGTGATTCTATACTGATGGCGGGTCTGCACTAAGAGGGGGTGTCTATATTGATGGGGGGTCTGCACTAAAGGGGGGATTCTATACTGATGGGAAGGGTCTGCACTAAGGGGGTGGATTCTACCCTGATGGGGGGTCTGCACTGAGTTTGGAGGTCTATACTGATGGGGGGGTGTCTGTACTGATGGGGGGGTCTGCACTGAGGGTGGAGGTCTGTTGTTAGTGAGGGTGATCTATACTGAGGGAGGGGGATCTATACTGCAGGATCTGTACTTAGCGGAGAGGGGTCTGTACTGAGGGGGGACTATATTTGGTGGAGGGCGGGGGGGGTGACACCAATTTTTTCAGCACCGGGTGACACCAACCCTAGTGACGCCACTGATTAAGGATATAAATCTACTTTACAAACCAAGATATTACCTTGTAAAAATATCAATGGCATCATCACTGTGTTGTACATAGCCTGTGCAGAGAGCAGAGCTGTGGGTGGGGGCCAGCAGGCCACACCCACTAAATAAAACTACAGGAGGGGGTGGAGACAAGACCAGTCACCCTGCACAAGTCTAGAAGGAGAGCAGAGATGTGGGAGGGGCCTAACAGACTCCACCCACTACAGAAAACTACAGCAGGGGGTGGAGACAAGACTGGCCACCCTGCACAAAAAAAGAGAGCGAGCAGAGATGTGGGAGGGGCCCAACAGACTCCACCCACTACAGAAAACTACAGCAGGGGGTGGAGACAAGACTGGCCACCCTGCACAAAAAAGAGAGCGAGCAGAGATGTGGGAGGGGCCCAACAGACTCCACCCACTAAAGAAAACTACAGCAGGGGGCGGAGACAAGACTGGCCACCCTGCACAAGGAGAGAGAGAGAGAGAGAGCAGAGATGTGGGAGGGGCCCAACAGAATCCACCCACTACAGAAAACTACAGCAGGGGGCGGAGACAAGACCAGTCACCCTGCACAAGGAGAAAGAGTGGAGCTGTGGGAGGGGCCCAGCAGACTCCACCCACTACAGGTTATCTGCAGAAAACTACAGGAGGAGGCGGACAGAAGACCAGTCACCCTGCACAATTAGAGAGAGAGAGAGCAGAGCTGGGGGGGGGGGGGCAACAGGCCCCACCCACTATAAGCTGCCTTCAGAAAACTACAGGAGGGGGCGGAGACAAGACCAGTCACCCTGCACAAGGAGAGAGAGCAGAGCGGGGGGGGGGGGGCAACAGGCCCCACCCACTATAAGCTGCCTTCAGAAAACTACAGGAGGGGGCGGAGACAAGACCAGTCATGCTGCAAAGGAGAGGGAGCAGAACTGTGGGAGGGGCCCAACATGCTCATATATAATAATGAAAACTAAATAAATAATAATAAATTGAATAAATAAACAATAATCATAAATAAATAATAATAAATAAACAAATAAATAAAGTACCCCCTAAATCTAATGAAAAATAAATAAATAAATATTAACAATTAATGAATTAATTAATTGACCCCATCCCTAACCCCTAACTCTTTCCCATAACTCCTAATCGTAATAAAAAATAAAAAGTAAACAATGATAACAAATAAATTAATAAACACATTAACCCCATCCCTAACCCCTAACTCTAACCCCTAATTCTTACCCCTAACCATAACCCCCCTAACTCTTACCTCCAACCATATCCCCTAATTCTTACCCCTAACCATAACCCCTAACTACTAATCTTAATAAGAAAATAAAAAATAAACAATAATGATAAATAAATTATCTAACACATTAACCCCATCCCTAACCCTTAACTCTTACCCCTAACCACCATAACCCCTAATTCTTACCCCAACCATAACCCCTAATTCTTACCCCAAACCATAACCCTCTAAATCCTAATCCTAATAAAAAAAATAATGAATAAACAATAATAATAAATAAAATAATTAACACATTAACCTCATCCCTAACCCCTAACTCTAACCCCTAACCACAACCCCTAACTCTTATGCAGCGTACACACGAGCGGACTTTTCGACTTGACTGGTCCGACGGTCTATCCGACGGACTTCCGACGGACTTTCCCAACGAACGGACTTGCCTACACACGATCATACCAAAGTCCCACTAAAATAAGGAAGTTCATAGCCAGTAGCCAATAGCAGCCCTAGCGTTGGTTTTCGTCCGTTGGACTAGCATACAGACGAGCGGACTTTTCGACCGGACTCGAGTCCGTCGGAAAGATTTGAAACACGTTCCAAATCTAAAGTCCGTCAGATTTTCGACCGGAAAAGTCCGCTGCAGGTCCGATGAAGCCCACACACGGTCGAATTGTCCGCCAGATTCGGTCCGTCGGACCAGTCTGGACGAAAGGTCCGCTCGTGTGTGCGCGGCATTACCCTTAACCATAACCCATAATTCTTACCCCTAACCAAAACGCCTAACTCCTAATCCTAATAAAAAAAAAAAATAATAACAATAATTTTTTAAAAAATTTAATACATTAACCCCATTCCTAAACCCCAATCCTAACCTCTAACTCTAAAATAAAACAATTAATAAATAAATATTAGATACCGAATTTATCGGCGTATAAAACGCACTTTTTTCCCCTTAAAATCAGGGGAAAATCATGGGTGCTTGTTATACGCCGATAAATATGGTAAATAATAAATAAATAAAAGCAGATGAAAAAGCTGAAAAACAGCAACAAATGATGAAACTCTGTTGGCTAATAAGAATGCTAAAGTTCAAAAACACTTTAAAAAAAAACGCGCAAAAATGTGCACCAAAATAACGCTCAAAAACGTGACGCTCAGTATGAACGCAGCTGGGTACACTATTTTACCCATTGGAGGACATGTTTCCAGGAGGGACACAGAAGGCAATAAATACCGGACAATGGCTCCATCCCTTTCCTGCTCTGTCTAGATAGATAAAGTTCTGGCCAGAGTTGGGCTTCAATGAAGACTTTCAAGGTTCCTTTGAGCCTCCACTTTCTCTCTTTCTGGGAGTCGGCTTTCTAGGGGTTAAAAAGTTGTCCTTCAGCTTGACACACACGTCTTCTAGAATTGAGCTTTGGGTAAGGTTTCTGACCTTTTTTTCTTTTCTTGAAAGGCAGAAGACGAAATAATAATAAATAAAAAAATTAAAAAAAAATCTCTTCACCGGTTTTATTACTCTTGGCAGCTCCTAATTTTCCTACCTTGGGAAAGTGAGCGCTTACAAATGAAATTAGCATCGGGAAGGGCAGCTCGCTATGAGAATTTTTCCATTCATTTGAGCTGTTCGAGTTGGTTCTCCCTCCACCGATCAGGTAATTGTCAGCGGTCCAGGTTGTCTCCGCCATGCTATGTTTTGTCTATGCCGGTGAAATCACACTTGGTTTTCCTTTTTTTTTTTTTTTTTTTTGTGCTCGGTAAACCTGTCTGTCTTCTAAAATGCTGGAATGCAGTAGAGGAATAAGAGGCCTGATTTTATTGTGGTAGACCGAGTCTTCCTGTTGGAGGCAAGAAGAAAATGTGATATCCTTGTGCCAGGACCAAGGAACATAAGGCACCACCGGCGGATGAAGTACGGCTGAGAGTATTTCCATCCTGGGTGCCCGGTGACCTTCTCCTGACACTTCAAACCCACACAAAGGGGTCTATGTAGAAAAAATGTGCATAGCTGTTCATCCATTGAATCAGTATGGATATACGTTCTGTGCATATAGGGCAAAAATGAATTTGTCCTTAATCACCGCCACGCCAGTCCCAGTGTCCCTGATCACCACCACGCCAGTCCCAGTGTCACTGATCACCGCCACGCCAGTCCCAGTGTCCCTGATCACCACCACACCAGTCCCAGTGTCCCTGATCACCACCACACCAGTCACAGTGTCACTGATCACCACCACACCAGTCCCAGTGTCCCTGATCACCACCACACCAGTCACAGTGTCACTGATCACCACCACACCAGTCCCAGTGTCACTGATCACCACCACACCAGTCCCAGTGTCACTGATCACCACCACACCAGTCCCAGTGTCACTGATCACCACCACACCAGTCCCAGTGTCCCTGATCACCACCACACCAGTCACAGTGTCACTGATCACCACCACACCAGTCCCAGTGTCACTGATCACCACCACACCAGTCCCAGTGTCACTGATCACCACCACACCAGTCCCAGTGTCACTGATCACCACCACACCAGTCCCAGTGTCACTGATCACCACCACGCCAGTCCCAGTGTCCCTGATCACCGCCACGCCAGTCCCAGTGTCCCTGATCACCGCCACACCAGTCACAATGTCACTGATCACCACCACGCCAGTCCCAGTGTCACTGATCACCACCACACCAGTCCCAGTGTCACTGATCACCACCACGCCAGTCCCAGTGTCCCTGATCACCGCCACGCCAGTCCCAGTGTCCCTGATCACCGCCACGCCAGTCCCAGTGTCACTGATCACCACCACGCCAGTCCCAGTGTCACTGATCACCACCACACCAGTCCCAGTGTCACTGATCACCACCACGCCAGTCCCAGTGTCCCTGATCACCGCCACGCCAGTCCCAGTGTCCCTGATCACCGCCACACCAGTCCCAGTGTCACTGATCACCGCCACGCCAGTCCCAGTGTCCCTGATCACCGCCACGCCAGTCCCAGTGTCCCTGATCACCGCCACACCAGTCCCAGTGTCCCTGATCACCGCCACACCAGTCCCAGTGTCACTGATCACCGCCACGCCAGTCCCAGTGTCCCTGATCACCACCACACCAGTCCCAGTGTCACTGATCACCACCACACCAGTCACAGTGTCACTGATCACCACCACACCAGTCCCAGTGTCACTGATCACCACCACACCAGTCCCAGTGTCACTGATCACCACCACACCAGTCCCAGTGTCACTGATCACCACCACGCCAGTCCCAGTGTCCCTGATCACCGCCACGCCAGTCCCAGTGTCCCTGATCACCGCCACACCAGTCACAATGTCACTGATCACCGCCACACCAGTCCCAGTGTCCCTGATCACCGCCACACCAGTCCCAGTGTCACTGATGACCACCACACCAGTCCCAGTGTCACTGATCACCACCACACCAGTCCCAGTGTCACTGATCACCACCACGCCAGTCCCAGTGTCCCTGATCACCGCCACACCAGTCACAATGTCACTGATCACCGCCACACCAGTCCCAGTGTCCCTGATCACCGCCACACCAGTCACAATGTCACTGATCACCGCCACGCCAGTCCCAGTGTCCCTGATCACCGCCACGCCAGTCCCAGTGTCCCTGATCACCGCCACGCCAGTCCCAGTGTCCCTGATCACCGCCACGCCAGTCCCAGTGTCCCTGATCACCGCCACACCAGTCACAATGTCACTGATCACCGCCACGCCAGTCCCAGTGTCCCTGATCACCGCCACGCCAGTCCCAGTGTCCCTGATCACCGCCACGCCAGTCCCAGTGTCCCTGATCACCGCCACGCCAGTCCCAGTGTCCCTGATCACCGCCATACCAGTCCCAGTGTCCCTGATCACCACCACACCAGTCCCAGTGTCCCTGATCACCGCCACACCAGTCCCAGTGTCACTGATCACCACCACACCAGTCCCAGTGTCCCTGATCACCGCCACACCAGTCCCAGTGTCACTGATCACCACCACACCAGTCCCAGTGTCACTGATCACCACCACACCAGTCCCACTGTCACTGATCACCACCACACCAGTCCCAGTGTCCCTGATCACCGCCACACCAGTCCCAGTGTCACTGATCACCACCACACCAGTCCCACTGTCACTGATCACAGCCATACCAGTCCCAGTGTCACTGATCACCGCCACACCAGTCCCAGTGTCACTGATCACCACCACACCAGTCCCAGTGTCACTGATCACCACCACACCAGTCCCACTGTCACTGATCACCACCACACCAGTCCCACTGTCACTGATCACCACCACACCAGTCCCACTGTCACTGATCACCGCCACACCAGTCCCACTATCACTGATCACAGCCACACCAGTCCCACTGTCACTGATCACCGCCACACCAGTCCCAGTGTCCCTGATCACCGCCACACCAGTCCCAGTGTCCCTGATCACCGTCACACCAGTCCCAGTGTCACTGATCACCACCACACCAGTCCCAGTGTCCCTGATCACCACCACACCAGTCCCAGTGTCACTGATCACCACCACACCAGTCCCAGTGTCCCTGATCACCGCCACACCAGTCCCAGTGTCACTGATCACCACCACACCAGTCCCAGTGTCCCTGATCACCGCCACACCAGTCCCAGTGTCCCCGATCACCGCCACACCAGTCCCAGTGTTACTGATCACCACCACACCAGTCCCAGAGTCACTGATCACCGCCACACCAGTCCCAGTGTCCCTGATCACCGCCAAATCAGTCCCAGTGTCACCATAAGGAATTGTTTGTGTGTTTAATGCTCTCTAAAATGCTATCTGCATTTGGATCACTCCTCAAATCCTGCTTTAACCCATTAAATCCCACACCAGTAAGCCACAACCAAGTCCCTTGCACCAGGCCGTGGGACCCTGATGTCTCACATTTGAGATAGAGAAAGGGACTGAGGACAGAGATTCATTAAGAGCTCTGAGGACTCCTGTTCATTCACAATCCGAAGCATAGAAAGACTAGTTTACTATGCTTCAGTAAAGGATAGACACAGGAGCGATCAGTACTGAAATGACATATTTACCAGCCCCCAGTTCTCCATCCTGAACGCGATCCTCCTGTGTGCCCTCAGCAGATACCAGCAGGAGAAAAGAGGAGAGGAGCCAGCAGTACTGCTGGGGAGGCGGGAACACGGGGGGGCAGCAGGTGGAAGGGGGCGCAGATACAAGAACCGATTGCCCTGAAGCTGGAGGGAGAAACCAGCCCCCCATATATGTATTCCATCCGTGTATTTAGCGGTTTCCCCGGAGTTCCGCTTTAAACCTGCTATTTAGCGGAAGATGAAAACTGGAGCAGCGTGAAAGAAAAGTGAAAATCAATGTTGTCTTCTGAAGACGGTAAAGGAAGAAACTTCTCATCACCATGAAGAGGAAGGGAGACGTCAAGGTGGGATGGATGGATCGGCGCTCTTGGCCTACTTCCCCTCTCTGTACTCACTTTACATAACGCACTCATTACTGCACCGATATCGATGACACGGAGCGAGGAGCGCGCCGCCTCCGAGGTTATATAAATATTCACGTCAGATCTCCACACAGCACACCGAGATCAGCTACTCGCCGTCACCGTCACATATATGGGTCATGTTAAGTACATGTGTGCCAAACAATATGTTAACCACTTGCCTACCGGGCACTTTTACCCCCTTCGTGCCCAGGCCAATTTTCAGCTTTCAGCGCTGTCACACTTTGAATGACAATTGCGCGGTCATACTACACTGTACCCGTATGACATTTTTTTGGTGGTATTTAATCACCACTGGATTTTTTTTTTTATTCTTTTTTTTTGCTAAACAACCGAAAAAAGAGCAAATATTTTGAAAAAAAAACTAAATAATTTTTTATAGTTTGTTATAAAATTTTGCAAACAGGTAATTTTTCTCCTTCACTGATGTGCGCTGATGAGGCGGCACTGATGGGCACTGATGATGCAGCACTGGTGGGCACTGATGAGGAGGCACTGATGAGGCTGCACTGATAGGCAGCACTGATGGGCACTGATAGGTGACACTAAAGGGCACTGATGGGCACTGATGGCCTCTGATAAGTGGCACTGAAGGGAACTGATAGGTGGCACTGATGGGCATTGCTAGGCACTGGTAGGCAGCACTGATGGGCACTGATAAGCAGCACTGATAGTTGACACTGATGAGGAGGCACTGATTGGCAGCACTGGTGGGCACTGATGGACTCTGATAAGTGGCACTGAAGGGAACTGATAGGTGGCACTGATATGCGGCACTGATGGGCATTGATAGGCACTGGTAGGCAGCACTGATGGGCACTGATGGACCCTGATAAGTGGCACTGAAGGGAACTGATAGGTGGCACTGATGGGCATTGATAAGCAGCATTGATAGGTGACACTGATGAGGAGGCACTGATTGGCAGCACTGGTGGGCACTGATAGGCAGCTCTGATGGGCACTGATGGACTCTGATAAGTGGCACTGAAGGGAACTCATAGGTGGCACTGATAGGCGGCACTGATGGGCACTGATAAGCAGCACTGATAGGTAACACTGATTGGCAGCACTGGTGGGCACTAATAGGCAGCACTGGTGGGCATTCGGGGGGCTACACTGATAATCAGGACACTGACAATTATTGCCCTGATTATCAGTGCCAATGTCCCTTTAACACAAGCCAGTTATTGGCTCTCTTCTCCCTTCCTCACGCTGTCAGCATGAGAAAAGGAACGCCCTTAACCGACTTCTATTCACATCCGTGATCAGCTGTCATTGGACACAGCTGATCACATGGTAAGGGGCCGCTGTGATTGGCCCTTTACTCCCATCTGTGATGAGTTCTGGCAGCCCGATCAGGGGAGAACGTCAATAGGCGCCCTCCCAGCAAAGGACGTCCGCGCTGTAGCCATCATTCGGCTGTAGTGCGGGCGGAAAGTGGTTAATGTAACCCCGATTACATTCTTGTGAAACCTTATGTTATGGAGATGGGGGAGGTGTTCTGTAGTCCTGCCCTATTTCTGTTGTCCTGATACAGTGAATGAATGAGTGTTGTCACACGAGGACAGGACGTGCGTTACTGGCAGGATCACCAGGTGAGAATAAAGGAGAAAAGCTTACACAAAGAAAACAAATTTCGCCACTAAGGATCTAAGGACTGGAAAGATACAATGTATCGTATTGTTGTTCTTCGGATCAGATCCACTGTAAACAAAGTGGCTCAGACTCTGTTGAATCGCCTCCTGCCCACCGAATAGTAAAATGACAGCGGGCGGGGTCACCTCTCCTTCTGGGATGATGTCATATGATGTCGCCCTAGTCACAGCGATCTCGCACGCCTGCGGAGGAGTACAGAGCGGCGATCGCGGGTGCTCTGTGTCTCTAGGGCACGATGCGACCCCGATGACGCGACTCTTTACCCATACGATCGGCTGTGTCCTATCACATGATCACATGTAAACACGGCTCTCCTCATCTCACACTGACAGAGTGAGGAGAGGAGAACCAATCAGCGGCATCTCCTCGCAGGGGAGACCTGTACAGGTAATCAGGGCACTAATCATCAGTTCAGCCCCATTAGTGCCCAAGTCAAGGACCATCAGTGATGTCAATCTGTGCCCATCAATGATGCTAATTTGTGCCCATAAGTGATGCCAATCTGTGCCCATTAATGATGACAATTTGTGCCCATCAGTGATGCTAATCTGTGCCCATTAATTATGTCAATTTGTGCCCATACTGTAAGTGCTGCCTTTCAGTGCCCATCAGTGCCTGCTCATTAGTGCTACCCATCAGTGCCCATTAGTGCGCCCTATTAGTGCCCATCAGTGCCATCTATCAGTGGTCATCAGTGCCGCATATCAGTGCCAGCTATAAGTGCCCATCAGTGCGGCATATTAGTGCCGCCTCATCAGTGCCCATAAGTGCAGCCTTATTAGTGCCCATCAGTGCCGCCTCCTCAGTGCCCATCAGTGCCGCCTCGTCAGTGCCCTTCAGTGCCACCTCATCAATGCCCATAGGTGCAGCCTCATCAGTAGCCCATCAGTGCAGCCTCATCAGTAGCCCATCAGTGCAACCTCATCATTAGCCCATCAATGCAGCCTCATCAGTAGCCCATCAGTGCAGCCTCATCAGTAGCCCGTCAGTGCAGCCTCATCAGTAGCCCATCAGTGCAACCTCACAAGTAGCCCATCAGTGCAGCCTCATCAGTAGCCCGTCAGTGCAGCCTCATCAGTAGCCCATCAGTGCAACCTCATCAGTAGCCCATCAGTGCAGCCTCATCAGTAGCCCATCAGTGCAGCCTCATCAGTAGCCCATCAGTGCAGCCTCATCAGTAGCCCATCAGTGCAGCCTCATCAGTAGCCCATCAGTGAAGCCTCATCAGTAGCCCATCAGTGCAACCTCATCAGTAGCCCATCAGTGCAGCCTCATCAGTAGCCCATCAGTGAAGCCTCATCAGTAGCCCATCAGTGCAACCTCATCAGTAGCCCATCAGTGCAACCCCATCAGTAGCCCATCAGTGCAGCCTCATCAGTAGCCCATCAGTGCAGCCTCATCAGTAGCCCATCAGTGCAACCTCATCAGTAGCCCATCAGTGCAGCCTCATCAGTAGCCCATCAGTGCAGCCTTATCAGTAGCCCATCAGTGCAGCCTCATCAGTAGCCCATCAGTGCAGCCTTATCAGTAGCCCATCAGTGCAGCCTCAGTGAAGGAGAAAAATTACTTATTTACAAAAAAATTGACAGAAACTAAGAAAAACTTTTTTTTATTTTTCCAAATTTTTGCTCTTTTTTGTTTTTTTAGCAAAATATTACCAAAAGAAAAAAATGATAAAAATGTCATATGTGTACAGTGTAGCATGACCGCGCAATTGTCATTCAAAGTGTGACAGCTGAATCTGGTCTGGGCAGGAAGGAGGTGAAAGTCCCCCCCCCCCCCCCCCCGCCGGTATTGAAGGGGTTAAAGAAGGTTTACACTTGGATTGGTGCCAATAAACCCCAATGGTTGGGTGATTGTGTGATCTGTGCGGGTTGTAAAACGTTCTTGTGAATTGATTTCTGACCTTGTGAGGGACACATTGTAACATTCCAGAACATACCGGCCTCTATAATACCGCTAATTACTGGGCGTCTCTTCACTGGTTTATAGCGCTTGTTGTTACTGCATTATATAGAAAGTTATATAGAATGTTATATAAATTGTTATATGGAATATTATATAAATTGTTATATGGAATGACTCCTGAAGGTGAATAAGACACACGAAGACACCAGTCACTAGAGATCGACTAATCCGTCACGATTAGAGACACCCAATTTTGTTCAAAATTTGGTGAACCCAAACTTAAAAGATAACTCCACTTTTGTGAGAAAAAAATTGCAAATAAAAAAAAAACATATAGTGTATACAATTGCTATACTAGTCATATTATAATTCAATATTAATAAAAAAATGACTTTTCCTATGAAATCTGCAGTGCTTTAATTTTCTGTAAAATGCAATACGGCCACCTGGAGGCGCTCTGTACTCAGATAGTATACAGAGCGCCCCCTCCCCCAATGTCATTTCCTGCTTGTGTGATTGGCTCACTAATCCCCCTCCCCCCAGAAATGTAATTTCCTGCTTGTGTGATTGGCTAACTGACCCCCCCCAGAAATGTAATTTCCTGCTTGTGTGATTGGCTCACTGATCCCCTCCCCCTCAAAATGTAATTTCCTGCTTGTGTGATTGGCTCACTGTTCCCCTCCCCCTCAAAATGTAATTTCCTGCTTGTGTGATTGGCTCACTGACCCCCCCCCCCCCGAAATGCCATTTCCTGCTTGTGTGATTGGCTCTCTGATTTTCCCAGAAGTCTGTACTAAGATAGAAGTCCGATTTTGGGCATCCCCTGCAACAAATATGTCATTTTTGGTGAGATACCGCCCAATAGGAAAAAACGTCTAAAGGGATGCAGACCCTGCCACTTTCCTCATTAGAGCCCTGCAAGTGCAGCAGCTGATTGATAATTATAAAGTCACTCCCATTCACATTTAATATGCAAATGGACACAGAGAAACAAACAGCTATTTATTCAGAATAACAAATAGTAGGAATCTGCAACAAAGTTTCTTACAATCCCTGCAATGTACAGAGATCAATAGGGATGAGCTGAACACCCCCCTGTTCGGTTCGCACCAGAACTTGCAAACAGGCAAAAAATTTGTGCGAACACCGTTAAATTCTATGGGACACGAACATGAGTAATCAAAAGTGCTAATTTTAAAGGCTTATATGCAAGTTATTGTCATAAAAAGTGTTTGGGGACCTGGGTCCTGCCCCAGGGGACATGGATCAATGCAAAAAAATTTTTAAAAACGGCCGTTTTTTCAGGAGCAGTGATTTTAATAATGCTTAAAGTGAAACAATAAAAGTGTAATATTCCTTTAAATTTCGAACCTGGGGGGTGTCTATAGTATGCCTGTAAAGGGGCGCATGTTTCCCGTGTTTAGAACAGTCTGACAGCAAAATGACATTTCAAAGGAAAAAAAGTCATTTAAAACTACTCGCGGCTATTAATGAATTGCCGGTCCGACGATACACATAAAAGTTCATTGATAAAAACGGCATGGGATTTCCCCACAGGGGAACCCCGAACCAAAATTGAAAAAAAAAAATGACGTGGGGGGTCCCCCTAAATTCCATACCAGGCCCTTCAGGTCTGGTATGGATATTAAGGGGAACCCCGGCCAAAATTTTTTTAAAAAATGGCGTGGGCCCCCCTCAAAATCTATACCAGACCCTTCAGGTCTGGTATGGATTTTAAGGGGAGCCCTGCACCAAAATTTTTTTAAAAAATGGCGTGGGGTCCCCCTAAAAATCCATACCAGACCCTTATCCGAGCACGCAACCTGGCAGGTCGCAGGAAAAGAGGGGGGGACGAGAGAGCGCCCCCCCCTCCTGAACCGTACCAGGCCACATGCCCTCAACATTGGGAGGGTGCTTTGGGGTAGCCCCCCAAAACACCTTGTCTCCATGTTGATGAGGACAAGGGCCTCATCCCCACAACCCTTGGCCGGTGGTTGTGGGGGTCCCCATTTTGATGAGGACAAGGGCCTCATCCCCACAACCCTTGGCCGGTGGTTGTGGGGGTCTGCGGACGGGGGCTTATCAGAATCTGGAAGCCCCCTTTAACAAGGGGACCCCCAGATCCCGGCCCTCCCCCCTGTGTGAAATGGTAAGGGGGTACCCTACCATTTCACTAAAAAACGGTCAAAAATGTTAAAAATGACAAGAGACAGTTTTTGACAATTCCTTTATTTAAATGCTTCTTCTTTCTTCTGTCTGCTTTCTTCTTTCTTCTATCTTCGGTTTCTTCCTCTATCTTCTTCTTCTTCTGGTTCTTCTGGTTCTTCTGGTTCTTCCTCCGATGTTCTCGTCCGGCATCTTCCTTTGCGGCGTCGGCGTCATCTTACCTTCTTCTCCTCGGGCCGCTCCGCATCCATGATGGCACGGAGGGAGGCTCCCGCTGTGTGACGCTTCTCCTCTTCTGACGGTTCTTAAATAATGGGGGGGCAGGGCCACCCGGTGACCCCGCCTCCCTCTGACGCACAGGGACTTGACGGGGACTTGACGGGGACTTCCCTGTGGCATTCCCCGTGACGTCAGAAGGGGGCGCTCTCTCGTCCCCCCTCTTTTCCTGCGGCCTGCCAGGTTGCATGCTCGGATAAGGGTCTGGTATGGATCTTTGGGGGGACCCCATGCCGTTTTTTTTCTAAATTTTGGCGCAGGGTTCCCCTTAAAATCCATACCAGACCTGAAGGGTCTGGTATAGATTTTAAGGGGGAACCTACACCATTTTTTTTTTTTTTTCATTTTGGTTCGGGGTTCCCCTGTGGGGAATTCCCATGCCGTTTTTATCAATGAACTTTTATGTGTATTGTCGGACCGGCAATTCATTAATAGCTGCGAGTAGTTTTAAATGACTTTTTTTCCTTTAAAATGTCATTTTGCTGTCAGACTGTTCTAAACACGGGAAACACGCGCCCCTTTACAGGCATACTATAGACACCCCCAACCTCCAGGTTGCGTGCTCGGATAAGGGTCTGGTATGGATCTTTGGGGGGACCCCATGCCGTTTTTTTTTTTAATTTTGGCGCAGGGTTCCCCTTAAAATCCATACCAGACCTGAAGGGTCTGGTATAGATTTTGAGGGGGAACCCACACCATTTTTTTTTTTTTTTAATTTTGGTTCGGGGTTCCCCTGTGGGGAATTCCCATGCCGTTTTTATCAATGAACTTTTATGTGTATTGTCGGACCGGCAATTCATTAATAGCTGCGAGTAGTTTTAAATGACTTTTTTTCCTTTAAAATGTCATTTTGCTGTCAGACTGTTCTAAACACGGGAAACACGCGCCCCTTTACAGGCATACTATAGACACCCCCCAGGTACCAAATTTAAAGGAATATTACACTTTTATTGTTTCACTTTAAGCATTATTAAAATCACTGCTCCCGAAAAAACAGCCGTTTTTTTTGCATTGATCCATGTCCCCTGGGGCAGGACCCGGGTCCCCAAACACTTTTTATGACAATAACTTGCATATAAGCCTTTAAAATTAGCACTTTTGATTTCTCCCATAGACTTTTAAAGGGTGTTCCGCGGCATTCGAATTTGCCGCCAGCACCCCAAATTGTTCGCTGTTCAACTGGCGAACAGCCGATGTTCGAGTCCAACATGAGTTCGACTTGAACTCAAAGCTCATCCCTAGAGATCACCCAGAAAGTTTGTTTGTTTTTTTTTTTGTGATCTGATGACGCCACCATTGATTTTCGAAATTGGGCCGACCAAACCTTCATGTTGCTACAGAAAAGAATTTTCGTGGCCGGGAATCTTCTTTTCTCTCCGTAAATTTTCTTTTCTTATTACATTTCTCGCACGATTCTCCCATCATTGATTAGAAAATCATTCGTGTTTCTAAAATTTTCCAACATGTCCGATTCCTCACATTTGATTGCCGCATGAAAATCGGCCGTTGCTGCAGCTCCACTAATGGTGCGAAATTCGTACGAAAATTCTTAGATACAATTTTCGAAAGAAAATTCTTTCGAAATTCGAACCGTGTATGGCCGGCTCTTTAAAGTGGTATTAAACCCAAAACCAAAAATGGAATATATTGCAGGTTACCAATCATTAGATATGGCTGCTGCATTCGTTTTCTTTTCTTTTTTTTTTTTTCATGCTTTTTTCCCCTCTGTTTTCACCTGGTGATCTGGCCAGTAACACACCTCCTGTATTAGAGCGGCCCCCACTCTGGATGAAGGAGCACAGGGGGCATCTTTGGACAGCAGCATTGTCAGTCTTGGGGAGGGGGGAGGGGAGTGTTAGAAGTACTAGCAGATTTAAACACACTACCAAAAACTGAAGCTGAACTCCAGCTCACACTTGATAATCTGTTACAGTAACAGTTTTGCTCCTTTTGGGATAAAGGATTTACATAAATAAATAAAAAGCTGATCACTGTAAGCACCCCTGTCAGTCTTTAATGGTTTGTCTCATCCATCGAACTGCTTATTCTGCAGAAGATCTTGTTCTGTTGAAAAAACAACAGACTTACTGGCTGGATCACCAGATGAAAATAAAAGAAAGAAAGCCTAACAAAGAAAACGAATGCAGCCACCACATCGATGAGGAAGGCTGCAAAAGCCAAAACATTTTTTGTATCTTTTTTTTTTTAAATACATGTAGCCAATAAAGAATTGGGTAAGCTGCAACATAATAAATGTTTGCTGTTGGGTCTAATATTGCTTTAACTGATCCACCATTCCCATGGGCTTCTCTATACTGCTAGGCCAGTCCCTGAAAACTGTTCTCCCCCCCCCATCCCTGATCCCCCCCCCTGATCCCCGATCCTCCCTGAGCCTACGCCTGAACGCATAGCTCCCAACTGTCCCGGATTCCGAGGGACTGTCCCTGATTTAGAACAACGTCCCTCTTTGCTCCTCATTTGTCCCTCATTTTGGGCTGATCTATATAGATGCACCACGCTGCCTGCCACCCGCCACGATGGGGTAAGTGCCGGACCGTCCGGCAAACAGTGGGAAAAACTGGGGGGGGGGGGGGAGAAATTGGGACTTTAAATGGGACGTGAGGGAAGGTTCACGCCCCCCATCCCTATACATATAAATAAGAAAGGGGAAGGTTGGGACTTTAGATGAGGTGTGCATGGTGGAACCAAATCAAAAAAACATAGGTATAAACATTTGTATGTTTACTAATAACCAATGATTGACACGGCATAAAAACAGCATTGCATACATCAAACATAAGAAATAATAATGTATAAAACATGAAGTGTATATGACAGCATGGCATGAACAACTAAAGTTGTACATCATAATCCTCCATATAGCGGGACAAACCATAACATAAACTGGAATCTCAAGGAGGGTAACAACCATCTAAAATTTATCGATATATGTAGGATTCTGCAAGGGTAGGCTCGACGCGTTTCATGGACTTCTATCCACTCATCAGGAACCAAATGCATCCTTTTTCTAAAAAGGAATATACATTGGAACCTCGGATTGCGAGTAACGCGGTTAACGAGCGTCTCGCAATACGAGCACTGTATTTTTAAAATTCGTAACTCGGTTTGCGAGTGGGTGTCTCGCAAAAGGAGCAGGATTCAGGCTAAACCGGTGTGCAGTACCGCTTTTGGCCTGAGGTAGGGGGGGCGCCAGAGCCGAGCAGAGCCGGACGTCCCGTTCGGAAATGCACGGAAAGGCCCGAGTACAGCACGGCTGACCTTGGCAAATCTCGGGTAGAAAGTCTTTCCGAGGTTTGCCGAGGTCAACCAAAGTGTCCTCAGGCCTTTTCGGCAGTTTATGAGGCTCTCCGGCGCCCCCCCACCTCTGGCCTCATGCGGTATTGCATCCCATTAAAGTCAATGTGGAACAAATTATTTTAGTTTCCATTGACTTCAAAGGGGAAAACTCGCTTTGATATGTGAGTACTTTGGATTACAAGCGTACTCCTGGAATGGATTATGCTCGTAATCCGAGGTTCCACTGTACTGTGCTTCCCCGAAAATAATCCCGGGTCTTATATTAATTTTGACAACAAAAGACACAGTAGGGCTTATTTTCGGGGTAGGTCTTACCATGCCATGTGCCGTCTCCCTCCTCCTCTGTCACGAATCCCCCCCGTGTAAAAGTGCTTGTAGAATGTTGGTATCACACAATGCAAAACTGTTGCATGCTGAGATGTAGTGCCACATACCTTCTTATATCGCCTGTGACACTATACACACAAGCACTCTACACTAGGGCTCATTTTCGGGGTAGGCTTATATTGCAGCCCTTCCAGAAAATCGCAGTAGGTCTTATTTTTGGGGTAGGTCTTATTTTCGGGGAAACACGGTAGATACCAATATGGTTTGGTTAAAAAAATCCAAGCAGAGAGAGAGTATCACCGCTCCAGGTGGGTCAGATCAAAGTAAAAGGCATCTCCTTCAGTCTAGAAGTCCAGGTGCTGGCAATGCTGTAGCAGTTAGACATCAAAGAAATCCTGGACAGCCGCACTCCAAAAATATTTGTCTTTCTTCAATAAAGTGTCATCCAAAATACAGATCACAGCAGAGTGGAACAAAGCTTACGCGTTTCGCACTATGCCAAAGCACTCTGAGTAGTGCGAAACGCGTAAGTTTGTTCCACTCTGCTGTGACCTGTATTTTGGATGACACTTTATTGAAGAAAGGCAAATATTTTTGGAGTGCAGGCTGTCCAGGATTTCTTTGATGTCTAAATGGTTTGGTTAAAGTACCCATATGGGGAAGAGGAAAATAAATAAAAGTGAACGACCATGCCAGAGATATACTCACGTAGCTGGTTGTTTGCCGCCCCCCCCCCCCCCCCCAAAAAAAAAAACTCCAGCCGCCACTGGCAGAGACCATATTCATGCATTGGACATGAGTATGCCAAGGGACATTCCAACCTGATGGAATGGGGGAGCTCCATCTGCCAAGGGAGGATCAGGTAAGTAGAAGTTCCCAAGGGCGGGAAGCAGCAGTTAACCCCTACAATGCAGTCACAGCTTGGAAGTGCATTTGTAAGTGGAGTCGCCGTAGATCCGAGGGGGACAAGGAAAATAAAAAATAGCATTTTTGCTTGCACGTGATTGGATGATAGAAATCAGCAGAGCTTCCCCTTATTTCGATCTTCCCCTCAGATTTACAGCGGCTGCACTTCCAAGTGCGCTTGCAGTGCAAAGTGGATTTGCCTTTAGTAAGTGGCCCCCCCCGTGCCGGCGTTCCATCACCCAAGGATGTCACAAAGGAGCACTGACTGTTCCACAAGAGCCTGGAGGATTATTTGCACTTAGAACAATGAATGCACAATCGTTCGGTAATCATTACCACTAACTGCCTACCAAACCACCTTCCTGCATACCGGGATCGGCTGTAAACATAAAAAAGCCAGTGTAGATGTTAATCGTTTACTAGGAATTAATGTTCATTGTGTTCCTGTTCTGTGTCCTTGGATAAAGATCTCAAGAGGAGCCAAAACCCACCCTGACCAATCCGAGGGTTCTATAGAATCCTATAGGCAGTCATAGAGGTACAATGTGGAAGGACAGACCCTCTATCCTCCTATGTTCTCCCACTTTTTGGTCGGATTTTCTAGATTGTCATGTAAAACCACCATTATGAAGAAGAAAAAAAAAAAAAAGAGGATCTCTATACATCAGTGGCATCGCTAGGGGGTGGCTTTTGGGGCTATAGCCCCGATTCTGGGGCCCATAGCCTCGAGTCTCTGCAGGGGTCCCCAAGGGGAGGGGAGGCTCTCTGGGGACCCTGATGTAAGTTGGGGGCTCTCTGGGGATCCTGATTTAAGGGGGAGGCTCTCTGGGGACCCTAATGTAAGGGGGAGGCTCTCTGGGGACCCTAATGTAAGGGGGAGGCTCTCTGGGGACCCTAATGTAAGGGGAAGGCTCTCTGGGGACCCTGGTGTAAGGGGGGCTCTCTGGGGACCCTAATGTAAGGGGGGCTCTCCGGGGACCCTGATGTAAGGGGGGCTCTCTGGGGACCCTGATGTAAGGGGGGCTCTCTGGGGACCCTGATGTAAGGGGGGCTCTCTGGGGACCCTGATGTAAGGGGGGCTCTCTGGGGATATATACACACACACACGTATATTATATACATGTGTATGCCAGCCCAAGCGTATGACTTTCTTTACTACGCTGCTATGGGCTCTAGCCCCAGATCTTTTGTAGACCTAGCAACACCCCTGCTATACATTATTAACACCAGATGCGGTGGGAAAGTGTTGGGCAGCTATTCTGGTGCCACCGCATGGAAAAGGCAAAATGCCCAATATCCTATGTACCTGGTTCACACCACTGCGTTGTGGTGGTTTGCAAGCACAGCACGCTGAGAAAAAACACTGCAACCTTCTGACTTGCACTGCACGGCTGGCAATAAAACGTTATGAGATATCTTTGTGACATCTCAATAAAGTTTGCTAAAAAAAAAAAAAACGGTTGATCCAATGAGCTTGGCGCATCATCACTGTGCTGATCGCAATGCACATCAGCCCTAAAGCCTCGTACACATAATCCGATTTTCCAACGGGAATTGTGTGATGACAGGCTGTTGGCGGAAAATCCAACCGTCTGTACGCTCCATCGGACAATTGTTGTCGGATTTTCCGCGGACAAAAGTTGGATGGCGGGCTTTAAAATTTTCTGTCGACAAATGTCTGTTGTCGGATTTTCCGAGCGTGTGTACACAAGTCAGTAGGACAAAAGTCTTCTAAACTAGCGTTCGTAATGGAGAATTCACATTCGTGACGCAGCAAATTATGAAATCTGGAAATGCAGCGCACAATTCTCTTCTTCTTTAATGGGATAATAATGAAGTTGCTTTGCTGGTGATACTGATGGAGTTATTGCAAACATATTTTCAAAGGCTTTTATTTTCTAGTGATATCAAGAATAATATTATTATGCTTTTTTTTTTTTTAATTTGGGGCAAGATACCACAACAACATTATCCCGTAGTTTTTAAGATCAAAGATACAACTATGTTGGTGTCTCTTGTCAATTTTACATTGTATTTTTTTAAATGTAATTGCCTACTCCTGAACTGTCATTTGAAGTAAAACACATAGCCAAGTATTATTGTACACATTTTTTTTATTGTGCATTAAAAAAAGAAAACAAATAAAATTAGACATGATATCTGCCAATAGAACTTAACCAAAAAGTGCATTCTATGCATCCAAAAATATAGAAAATATACCAAATCAAATCATTATTATTTAACCAAAAAATAAAAGCCTCAGGCATGTGTCCTGCTTCTTTATGATAGGGGGTCAGCAATGCCAAGAGTTGTTGAAAGCAGGGGTCCGTCATCCGGAGATAATTCCGAAAATCATCCGGATTATTCTCCTGGAGCTCCCGCAGCAAAGGCATACGACAGAATTGGTCACGATTAATAAAGCAACCATTTTTTGGTCCAAGAAATCCTCCTCCTCCTGTTCCTGGACTGGACTTGGGTCAAAGCAATAACTCCAAGGCCAATAATAAATAACACGTTATCTCCTCCGATTCCGCAACATGGTTGGTTGACGAACGACCGTTCAGAAATGAACTGAAAAGCGCAAAATAAAAAGCGCGAACCGAAAAGCGCTAAATGAAAAGCGCGAATCAACACTCACCAAATTTCTACTAACACGAAATTAGCAGAAGGAGCCCAAAGAGTGGCGCTAAAGAGCTGAAAAACCACGTAGTACGTCACTACGTTTGTGTTTGTTGGCCGACAATTCCTTGCCGTTTGTATGCAAGACAAAATCCAGGCACACGCCTTTGGACAGTTTGAGGTTTTGGAAAATCCGATCGTGTGTACGAGGCTTAAGTGTATCATTGAGAAATCAGCAATGACTTTATATTAAATGTATACAATTGATAAATAATATACAATGTAATATAATGTATCATTTATTACAAGAAAAATGCATCAAGCAGCAAATTATATATATGTTTGGCTAGGGGTCTGGTGTGGATTTTTGGGGGAGGACATCAAACATTTTTTCTTGATTTTTGTGTGGGGTTCTCCCTTGAAAGCCATACCAAGCCCGGCTCTTTATCACTATGGATATACTGTCTCCTTAATACACCATTACCTGTATAGTATATACAGCGGGTTAAATAAATATTGAACACGTCACCATTTTTCTAGGTAAATATACAGTGGAACCTCCGATTATGAGCATAATCCATTCCAGGAGAATGCTCGTAATCCAATGTACTTGCATATTGAAGCGAGTTTTCCCATTGAAGTCAATGGAAACAAAACAAATTTGTTCCGCATTGACTTCAATAGGATGCACTACCGCATGCGGACAGAGGCGGGGGGCGCCGGAGAGCCTCGAAAATGGCCGAAAAGGCCACAGCACACTTCAGCTAACCTCGGCAAACCTCGGAAAGACTCTGTTCACGAGCCTTTCCGAGGTTTGCCGAGGTCAGCCGAACTGTCCTCGGCCCTTTCCGTGCATTTCCGAACGCCGACGATCGGCGCTGTTCGGCTCCGGCGCCCCCCACCTCAGGCCAAAAGCGGTACTGCACACCGCTTTTGGCCTGAATCCTGCTCATTTTGCACGACAACACTCGCATACTGAGTTAGGATTTTTAGAAATACAGTACTCGTTTTACAAAACGTTTACAAAACGTTAACCGCGTTACTTGCAAACCGAGGTTCCACTGTATTACTAAAGGTGCTACTGACATGAAATTTTCCCCACATGTTGGGAACAACCCATACAATCCATATATACAAAAACACCAAAACAAATAGGATGTGGAAACCTTGCAAAAAGATCTGAACAAATTAATGGGGTGGGCGACTACATGGCAAATGAGGTTTAATGTAGAAAAACGTAAAATAATGCATTTGGGTGGCAAAAATCTGAATGCAATCTATACACTGGGGGGGAGAACCTCTGGGGGAATCTAGGATGGAAAAGGACCTGGGGGTCCTAGTAGATGATAGGCTCAGCAATGACATGCAATGCCAAGCTGCTGCTAATAAGGCAAACAGAATATTGGCATTAAAAGGGGGATCAACTCCAGAGATAAAACGATAATTCTCCCGCTCTACAAGACTCTGGTCCGGCCGCACCTGGAGTATGCTGTCCAGTTCTGGGCACCAGTCCTCAGGAGGGACGTACTGGAAATGGAGCGAGTACAAAGAAGGGCAACAAAGCGAATAAAGGTTCTGGAGGATCTTAGTTATGAGGAAAGGTTGCGAGCACTGAACTTATTCTCTCTGGAGAAGAGACGCTTGAGAGGAGATATGATTTCAATTTACAAATACTGTACTGGTGACCCCACAATAGGGATAAAACTTTTTCGCAGAAGAGAGTTTAATAAGACTCGGGGCCACTCATTACAATTAGAAGAAAAGAGGTTTAACCTTAAACTACGTAGAGGGTTCTTTACTGTAAGAGCGGTAAGGATGTGGAATTCCCTTCCACAGGCGGTGGTCTCAGCGGGGAGCATGGATAGCTTCAAGAAACTATTAGATAATCACCTGAATGACCGCAACATACAGGGATATACAATGTAATACTGACACATAATCACACACATAGGTTGGACTTGATGGACTTGTGTCTTTTTTCAACCTCACCTACTATGTAACTATGTAAATACGTTCAGAACTGAAGCTCTGTGCAATAAAATGGAAAGACACAGGGAAAAAGCATTGAACACATGAAGAAAGGGAGGTGCAAAAAGCACGGAGCATGGAAAAAGCACGAAAAGCCAAGACACCAGCTGAAATCTATCAGTAATTAGAAAGCAATCCTGCCCCTTGTCTGTGCAAATTAATATTGGCTGGTTCAGTCTCAACTGATGACCTATAAAAAGGTGTCTCATTACCAAGGTGTCCCACGAGAAACATCTCGTGATGGGTAAAAGCAAAGAGCTCTCTCAAGACCTTCGCAACCTTATTGTTGCAAAACATACTGATGGCATTGCTTACAGAAGGATTTCTAAACTTTTGAATGTTCCAGTGAGCACTGTAGGGGCCATAATCCGGAAGTGGAAAGAACATCATTTCACCATAAGCCGGCCCTGACCAGGGGCTCCTCGCAAGATTCCTGACAGAGGAGTGAAAAGAATTATCAGAAGAGTTGTCCAAGAGCCAAGGACCACTTGTGGAGAGTTTCAGAAAGACCTGGAATTAGCGGGTACAACAATAAGTAATGCACTCACCCGCCATGGCAAGGCTGGTACGCCCTCTTTTTCTTCTTTCCCTTTTGACTACTAGGGTATCCCTATCCTTGATGGCAGCAAGGCCTGAGGCACCTTCCACCACGAACATTAGTCCACCTGGTACTCACTTGTGCGCATGAGTATTTATTTTTCTGCTATCAGGCACATCAGTACCTGACCTCACAAATGCTCTTCTGGAAGAATGGTCAAACATTCCCATAGACACCCTCCTAAACCTTGTGGACGGCCTTCCCAGAAGAGTTGAAGCTGTTATAGCTGCAAAGGGTGGACCAACTCAATATTGAACCCTACGGACTAAGACTGGGATGCCATTAAAGTTCATGTGTGTGTAAAGGCAGGCGTCCCAATACTTTTGACTATAATATATTCTATTTATCTATTTTTTCTTTTCATTGAACTAGATGGACTTGTGTCTTTTTCAACCTGACTATGTAACCATAAAACTATAAACTATGTGTAAGAAGTAAACATAATATGATACAATGTACAGGCTCAGAACAGTTCCATACAATGTAGTAATAGTCTTTACAAGGCAGCAAATGTACTCAGATTCACACAATAAGGGCAAGGATCCCAAGATATTCAACCTAGGACAGCGGTCTCCAGGCTGTGGCCCTGGGGCTGGATGACATCCTTTGTTTGCCTTTATCCTACCCTTGGGACACTATTCCATCCACTGAAAGCAACAATGGGGCATAATTCCTGTTGCTGACACCAACAATGGGGCACTATTCCTCCCACTCACACCATCAAAAGAGCACATTTGTTCTCACAGACACCAACGATGGGGCACTATTCCTTCCACTGATAACAATGATGGGGCACTATTCCTCTCACTGATACCAATGATGGGGCACTATTCCTTCCATTGATACCAATGATGGGACACTATTCCTCTCACTGATACCAATGATGGGGCACTAATCCTCCCACTGACACCAATGATGGGGCACTATTCCTCCCACTGATATCAATGATGGGACACTATTCCTCCCACTGACACCAATGATGGGACACTATTCCACAGAAACCAACGATAAGGCAATGTTTACTTTCAATGTGATGTTAGGAAATACAGTCAAGGAACCCAGTGTGCCTGGTGCAATTTGGAATGAAAGGAGGGTTGCCTATGTACTGTAGGAAATTGGAAGAAGGGCAACAAAATTGAGACAAATTTGAAGAGAAACGCAAAGGTGTCTCCAGTGCAATGCTGAAAAATGGAAGGTCTTCACTTCCGTGTTTGCAATTTGAGAAATGTCTGCCTTTCAATATTGGGAATCGGAGGAGGGTTACTTTTTAATTTTGTAAATAGGAAGAAGAGCTTCCAGCAGTTTGGGAATAGGAGGAGGTTCCCCTTCCAGTGTTAAAAACTGTATAGAGGTATCCCAGTAAAGCTGGGAGTGAATTGAGGTTCCCCATTTGGGATGAGCTTTGAGCTTTGAGTTCGACTCGAACCCATGTTCGACTCGAACATGGCCTGTTCAATTGTTCGTCAAATTGCAAACATTATGGGCCGTTCGCGCCAAATTCGAGTGGCACGTCACAGCCCATAATTCACTGCAGTGCATTGCTGGCTGATGATTGGCCAAGCATGCAATATGACCCGCATGCTTGGCCAATCACAGCGCCGTCTGGGTCAGGGTCAGGGTGGCTTTGGCCAATTATGGCTCACGGGGTTTAGTACACGCCCCACACTATATAAGGCTGCCTGCGTGGTGGCCTTGTGTAATGTGTTGTGGCGGCGGAGAGAGATAGACAGAGAGACAGTGTCATTTGATTTAAGTTAGATAGAGTAGGCAGGCGAGTCAGTTAGCTGCACTTACAGTGTATTGTGTATATATATGCATCCTAGGTGTTGTATATATATATATATATATATATATATATATATATATATATATATACACTGTATTCAGTTTAGCTAGATCCATTTCTGTTATTCTCTTCCTAATATACTGACAGGCAGGCAGGTGTTTTTACAGTATTTACAGTTAGTGTACTGTGTCCTTTGCACACTGTGCACCTAAAGCTACCTGAAGAAAATTGCTGGTGTTCTTCTGATCCTATTAATACCACAGGCAGGCAGTTGATTCTGCTAGCTGCAGTATAATCAGTATATATATACATCCCAGCTTTGTGCAGCTACAGCTCACTGCAGGCCATTAGTATGTCTGGAAGGCCAACAAGGAGAGGCAGACAGTCACAAGCCAATAAAAGAGGGCAAGCAGGCTTTGTGTCTAGAGGCAACAGTGCTGGTCATGGACACGGTGCATCCTCATCAGCATTTGGCCGTGGCACATGCTTGTCCTTTTTTTCGGCAGCTGGCCGTGTTGAGCTGCACATGCTGAAGACTTGGTAGAGTGGATGACCAAGCCGTCCTCATCCTCCTCATCCTCTCTCACCCAGACTCAGGGTACTTTGTCTGGCAAAGCAGCTGCCAACGCGGCCTCTTCCCTTGCCTGAATGGCATCAGTCACTCCTTCCCTAGCCCCACCATGTCCTCTTGAGGAGTCCCTCGAACTGTTTGACCACAGTGTTGGGTACATTCTCTAGGAAGATACCCAGCGTTTGGAAGGCTCTGATGATGGTACTCAGCTAGAGGAAGGCAGTAAGGTGAGCCCAGACAGAGGGGGTGCCCAAGAAGGACAGCAATCTGGCAGTCATGTTCCCCCAGCTGCAGCATACTGCCAGCTTTGCTCCAGTGATGAGGAGGGAGGGGATGATGAGGAAGTCACTGACTCCATGTGGGTGACTGATAGGAGAGAGGAGGAGGAGGCACATCACCAACGAGGCAGGATGCCCACCAAGGGCCAGCTTAAGGGCAGCACACCGCAGAGCTCCGCATTTGCAGGCGCTGCTGTCTCTGTGCGTTATTCCAAAATTTATTTGGTGTGGGCCCTTTTTGAGACAAGTGCATCAGATCGCACCACTGCTATTTGCAACATATGTCTCAAGCGTATCTCGCGTGGCCAAAACATCTCCGGTTTGGGCACCACATGCTTGACCAGACATATGTTGACCTGCCATGCAGTTCGTTGGCAAGCGTACCTAAAATACCCACACCAAAGAACAAAGCGGATCTCTCCTTGCTCCTCATTAGCTGGGATCTCCAACCCCACTATACCTTCAGTCCTCCCTGAAACCTGCACTAAGAGGAATGAAGGTGTAGAATTAGGTGTGTCACAGCCAAGTACTTGCGGGCAATCTGCTATCGGTACACCGACATCAGATTGCACAAGGCAAATTTCCCTGCCCCAGCTGCTGCACCGCAGAAAGTAGTTCCCGCTCCCAGCCATCCACATGCCCAGCGGTTGAATGCTAGCTTGGCTAAATTGCTAGCACTTCAACTGCTGCCTTTTCAGTTGGTAGACTCTGCCCCCTTCCGTGAATTTGTGGAATGTGCGGTTCCTCAGTGGCAGGTTCCCAAACGCCACTTTTTCTCACGGAAGGCGATTCCTGCTCTCTACCGGAAGGCAATGTCTTAGCCTCGCTGGACAGGGCAGTCAGCGGCAAGGTGCATATTACCGCTGACTCATTGTCCAGCAGGCATGGACAGGGACATTACCTATCTTTCACTGTGCACTGGGTGACTCTTCTGGCAGCTGGGAAGGATGCAGGACAGGGTGTAGTAGTGTTGGAGGTTGTTCCGCCACCACGCCTCCAAAATTCTACTTTTGGTGATTCTGCCACACCTCTCTCCTCCACCCCCTCCTCTTCTTCTTCCTCTATGGCCTCTTCCTGTGCTGATTTGTCCTCGGAACCAGGGGTGCTCCATAGGCGTTCAAGGGGCTACGCAAGTACGCAGGCAAAAAGATGCCATGCGGTGCTTGAGCTGGTGTGCTTGGGGGACAGGAGCCACACTGGGGCATAGATTCTGTCAGCTCTGCAGGGGCAGGTTCAGAGGTGGTTGACGCCACACCAGCGTAAGCCAGAAATGGTGGTTGGCGACAATGGCACCAACCTCCTCTCCACCCTCCAACAGGGACAACTGACCCATGTGCCCTGTTTGGCTCACGTCCTTAACTTGGTGGTGCAGCCGTTCTTGGGCAGGTACCCGGGCTTACAGGATGGCCTGAGGCAGGCCAGGAAAGTCTGTGTGCATTTCCGCAGGTCATATAATGCCAGTGCTCGGCTGGCTGACCTCCAAAAGGAATTTAACCTGCCCAAGAACCACCTAATCTGTGACATGCCCACCAGGTGGAACTCATTGTTGGCCATGCTGCGGTGGTGCACACGCAGCAGAGGGCCATCAATGAGTACCTATGCGACTATGGCACCAGGACAGGTTCAGGGGACCTTCTTTTTTTTTCCCAAGCCAGTGGGCTATGATCAGGGATGCATGCACTGTCCTGTCACCATTTGAGAAGGCCACGAGGATGGTGAGCAGTGACAGTGCATACATCAGTGACACTGTCCCTCTTGTCCACCTGTTGGAGCACACGCTGTGTGGAATAATGGACAGGGCACTTGAGGCAGAACAGGGAGGAAGAGGAGGACTTCCTTACCTCTCAAGGCCCCCTTTATCCAGACAGTGTTCCTGCGTGCCCGCCGATCACACAGGAAGAGGACGAGGAGGAGGAGGATTGTGTCAGCATGGAGGTAGAGCCTGGCACTCAGCATCAGCAGCAGTCTTTAAGGGATCATTTAGAGTCGGAAGAAACCCATGGACTTGAACGTGGCTGGGAGGAGGTGGCTGCGGATCATGTCGTCCTTAGTGACCCACAGGACTCTGGACTGAATGCCTCAGCAAACCTATGCTGCATGGCCTCCCTGGTTCTGCAAAGCCTGCGGAAGGATCCTCGTATTTGTGGTATCAAGGGGAGGGATCATTACTGGCTGGCAACCCTCCTTGATCCACGTTACAAGGGTAAGGTTGCGGACCTTATCTTGCCGTCGCAGAGGGAGCAGAGGATGAAACATCTTCAAGAGGCCTTGCAGAAAGGTTTGTGCAACGCGTTTCCAGAGCCTGGGTGGTTACAATTTCCTGGTCCTTCTGGACAACGTGTTGCTGAGGCTTCGGTCAGTCACAGAAGGAGCGGTGGAGAAGGTGGCCGTCTGACCAATGCGTTCAGACAATTTTTTAGTCTGCAGCCCCAAGGTATGATCGGTTCCAGCAACCAGCGTCTGATTTACATGGTGCACCATTACCTAGGGGTAAGATCAGACTTGGACACCTTTCCCACCGAAAATCCTCTGGGTTACTGGGTCTTGAGGATGGATCACTGGCCAGAGCTTGCACAGTATGCAATTGAGCTACTGGCCTGTCCTGCATCCAGCATTCTTTCGGAACGCACATTCAGTGCTGCTGGAGGCTTTGTAACCGATCACAGGGTGCGCCTGTCCACCGACTTGGTCAATCGACTGACCTTCATAAAAATGAATCAGTCTTGGATCACCACCAGATACCAAGCACCTGATGCTGATGTAACCGAATAATTTTTTTTTTGAAATTTCAGATCCCTTCAAGACTGCCTATGCTGATGCTGAGTGACTATCCTGTTATGCTGAGTGATTATCCTCTTCCTCCTCAATGATCATGCTGATAGCTTGTAAGAATATTGGGCTAAGGCCCAATTTTTCAGCCCCTGTTTAACAGGGGCGTGTAATTACAATTTTTTGATGCAATACTTTGCAGCAGGGCTCATTCCTGCTCTCCAACTAGAGTATCTGTGAGGGGTTGCAGTGTTGTGGCAGCAGTGGCTAAGGCCCAATTTTTCTGCCCCTGCTTAACAATGGCATGTAATTACAATTCTTGATCTAATATTTCACAGCAGAGCCCGTTCCTGCGCCCACCAAGAGTAACTGTGAGGGCTTACAGTGTTGTGGCAACACCAACACCTAAGGCCCCAATTTCTGCTGAGTATATAGGGCAGGCCCCTACTTTATTCCTTTACAAATGTCATTTTGTGCAGGGACTGTTCTAAGCACGGGAAACACGCGCCAATTTACAGGCATATATAGACACCCCCCAGGTACGATATTTAAAGGAATATTTCACTTTTTTTCACTTTAAGCATCATTAAAATCACTGCTCCCGAAAAAACGGACGTTTTTAAAACTTTTTTTTGCGTTGATACATGTCCCCTGGGGCAGGACCCGGGTCCCCAAACCCTTTTTAGGACAACAACTTGCATATTAGCCTTTAAAATTAGCATTTTTGATTTCGAACGTTCGAGTCCCATAGACTTTAACGGGGTTCTAAAGTTCGCGCAAACTTTAGGTCCGTTCTCAGGTTCTGGTGCGAACCAAACCGGGGGGTGTTCGGCTCATCCCTATTCCTCATACAATGTTGGGAATTGGGTCTCATCTGAAAATTTGTGAAATGAAGGAGGATCAGGTCTGTAAAATTGAGCATCTCATCTGCGATATTGGGAGTTGAATGAGGGTTTCAATGCAATGTTAGTAATTGGAGCAGAATCTTCTTCCAATGTTAGTGATTAGAGGAGGGTCTCCCTACAATGTCGATAATTGCAGGAGGATCTTCTTGAAATGCTAGTAATTGCAGGGGGATCCTCCTGCAATGTTAGTGAGTGGAGGAGAATCTCCTTGTAATGTTGATAATTGGAGGAGGATCTTCTTGCAATGTTAGTGATTGGAGGAGGGTCTCCCTGCAATGTTGAGATCTGAAGGAAGGTCTCCCTGCAATGTTAGGTATTGGAGGGGGATCTTCTTGCAGTGTTAGTAATTGGAGGAGGATCTTCTTGCAATGTTAGTAATTGGAGGAGGATCTTCTTGCAACGTTGGTAATTGGAGGAGGATCTTCTTGCAATATTAGTAATTGGAGGAGGATCTTCTTGCAATGTTGGTAATTGGAGGAGGATCTTCTTGCAATATTAGTAATTGGAGAAGGATCTTCTTGCAATGTTAGTAATTGGAGGAGGATCTTCTTGTAATGTTGGTAATTGGAGGAGGATCTTCTTGCAATATTAGTAATTGGAGGAGGATCTTCTTGCAATATTAGTAATTGGAGGAGGATCTTCTTTCAATGTTGGTAATTGGAGGAGGATCTTCTTGCAATATTAGTAATTGGAGGAGGATCTTCTTGCAATATTAGTAATTGGAGGAGGATCTTCTTGCAATGTTGGTAATTGGAGGTGGATCTTCTTGCAAAGTTAGTAATTGGAGGAGGGTCTTCTTGTAATATTAGTAATTGGAGGAGGATCTTCTTGCAATATTAGTAATTGGAGGAGGATCTTCTTGCAATATTAGTAATTGGAGGAGGATCTTCTTGCAATGTTAGTAATTGGAGGAGGATCTTCTTGCAATGTTGGTAATTGGAGGAGGATCTTCTTGCAATATTAGTAATTGGAGGAGGATCTTCTTGCAATGTTGGTAATTGGAGGAGGATCTCCTTGCAATGTTGGTAATTGGAGGAGGATCTTCTTGCAATGCTGGTAATTGGAGGAGGATCTTCTTGCGATGTTGGTACTTGGAGGAGGATTTTCTTGCGATGTTGGTAATTGGAGGAGGATCTTCTTGCAATGCTGGTAATTGGAGGAGGATCTTCTTGCGATGTTGGTACTTGGAGGAGGATTTTCTTGCGATGTTGGTAATTGGAGGAGGATCTTCTTGCAATGTTGGTAATTGGAGGAGGATCTTCTTGCAATGCTGGTAATTGGAGGAGGATCTTCTTGCGATGTTGGTGCTTGGAGGAGGATTTTCTTGCGATGTTGGTAATTGGAGGAGGATCTTCTTGCAATGTTGGTAATTGGAGGAGGGTTTCCCTGTAATGTTGATAATTGAAGAAGGATCTCTTTGCCATGTTGGAAGTTGGTAGCACATAATCTTGCGATGTTGAAATTTGGAGAATGATCTTCTTGCAATCTTAATAATTTAAGGAGGGCATCTCTGTAATTTTGGTAGTTGGAAGAGGGTTTCTCAGCATGAATTGGGGTAGAGTGTTACCTTTATATTTAAAGAGGAAGTAAACCCTGATGGGTTTTGCTTCCTCTTTTGTTGCCTGCAAAGTAAAAGCATAATGGACTAGTATGCATCGCATACTAGCCCATTATCTGGCACTTACCTGCAAACAAAGCCCATGCTGTCCCTGCTCTTCACCCCTCTTCCTTCCAGGGCCTTGGACTCCGGCTCTGTGATTGGCTGGAGCTGCGGGACGTCACTCCCGTGCATGCGTGCGGGAGCCGCCAGCCACGGAAAAAATGACAAGGAGGGACATTTCTTCACAGCGCATGTGCCGATAACATCATCGGCGCACAACACAGTGAATATCTCCTAAACGGCGCACATTTAGGAGATATTTATAGTACCCCATGGAGGTTTACAAACACTTTAAGAAGTTGTAGTAGACCATATGTCCACCCTCCAAGACAAAATGTAAGTGCAATACTCTTATTCCCCCTTGAAGGCAAAGAACAAACTTCAGCCTTGAAAAGGTGCCATAGGCAGGTATGACCAGATGAAACCTACCGGGATCGTAAACGTCACATGAAAAAGAAACTAAAGCTCTGAAAACAAAAGCACACAAACAAGTGTCACAGGTGGGAAGGACGGCTGCAGGTATTGTGTGAGATGCCAGTCCTTTCTCACGTAGATTATCAGGGTCAGAACATACAACAAGGGTAAATATTTAACCGAAAAAGTCTTGATTGTTAACTTCAAGCTAACAAGGAACAGTCGCTTGGTTTAACAGGCTGGAGAATAGAGCTGGCATTGTGCAATGACTACCCTGCACGGGGAACTCAGGTAAGGGGGCAACTTCAACTTCTGAATGACTGGGTTTGGCACTGGGGTCAGAGGCAGCAGGGATGGTGCTGGTTTCCTATAGTATGTTATGATCGTGTGTGTGTGTGTGTGTGTGTGTGTGTGTGTGGGGGGGGGGGGGTACTATAGTATAGCCATTCTCTAACAGGTTTTCGTGGAACCCAAAGGTTCCTACAGGGGTTTTTAGGTTCTGCTTGAGCTGTGGCTGATTGACCTTCAATTTGGTGGCACCTGAATAGTTCCACAACTGACATAACAATTATGTTTTTAATTATCCAAAAGTAGGATTCTAACAACCACATTAAAGGTGGGGGGTGGCTTTCTTTTCACCGACCAACAATGTATGGAGCATTGACCAAGGGGTGGGCAGGAGACGCAGCTGCCCTGGGCACAGCGGGGCAAGAAGGCCAGGTAAATAGACACATGGTATGCATCAACAGTGGGGGGGGGGTACAGTTCCACATCCTTGACCTAGGATCTGGACAAACCAGGTATTCCCCCCCCCAATGGATTTAGTAAGGGCTCCCTGAGATTTGATCATTATTTTAGGGGTTCCTCTGGGTATAACGGTTGAGAAAAGTTGCTAAAGTACGTTATGATGATGGGATATTCAAGGGGTGCTTAACCCTACAGCTGTTGCTTATCCCATAGGGTGCTCAACCTGTGGGCCCTCCAGCTGTTGAGGAACTACAAGTCCCACAAGGCATTGCGAGGCTGACAGTTGCATGACTCCCAGAGGAATGATGGGACTTGTAGTTCCGCAACAGCTGGAGGGCCCACAGGTTGAGCACCCCATGGGATAATCTATAGTATGTCATATATGAAGGCTTATAATATTTGCTTGAAGTTCTGAGTACATCTGAGGCTCATCGAAGATCCGGAATCTTCTGTATTCTCTCCCTTAATATTCATTAAACACAATAGGATTTGCTCCATCTACAATCCTTTATGTTGTGATGGTTTTTTTAGACATATCCCAAATTTTATGTTCTTTTTTATGCGTTTATTTGTGATTTTTTCTTTTTTTTTTCCTTTGGAATACGGAATGCAATAACAAGATGCAAAGGTCACTCCTGATTCAGTCATAGTTTTACACCGATGTTGTTTGGCGTTTTCATTCCACGTCGTCTTTTTTTTTATTGATTGTCTATGGATTTATAAACAGCGAAGCTTCTATTGCTGATTGGTCGGTGAAGGATTTTTGAAAACTCCAGTCATTGTGTTACGCTGATCTCCAATCCTTTTAGCCTCCTATCGTCTTAAAATGTATCTAAACCCAAAACCAGAAATTGTCATATACTGCAGCTTTACTAGTCCATGGTGTGGTGGTGTTCTGCCGAGAAAGTTCCACTCGGCGGATAAGGACCGCCGGAAGGATTTGAGACATGTTCTGTTTCTAAGGTCCCTCAGATTTTTTCGACAGAAAAGGTCCGATGAAGCCCACACACGATCGGAATGTCCGACGGATTCGTTCTGTCGGACCATTTCTGCCGGAAAGTCCGCTCGTGTGTACGCGGCATAAGGATTTTCGTTCGTATTTCGCGCCATTAGTGCTGATTTTCGTACGGCCATCAAATTTGAGTAATCGGACATGTTGGAAATTTTTTGAAAAGCGAACGATTTTCTAATCAATGATGGGAGAATCGTGCGAGAAATGTTATCGAAAAAGAAATGCCCATGTGCAAGAAAAGAAAATTCCCGGAAAGAAAAGAAGATTCCCGGCCACGAAAATTATTTTCTTTTCTGTAGCAACATGAGGTGAAATTGAAGGCTTGGTTGGCCGAATTTCGAAATTAATGGTGGCGCCATCGGATCACGAAACGCGCACATTTTCTGATTTTCAAAAGAAAATTATTTCGAAATTTGACCATGTATGGCCAGCCTTATTGTCACCTGGCAATCCAGCAGAGAACACACTTCCAGTCCTGGGGTGGCTACGTCATGGAGGGAACCATGGTTGTCACCCTAGGCTGCTCTCTTTGATATGGAATCCATGTCTGTATCTCTTCATCTCCATGGCATAGTGGGCAAGGCCAATTGGTCAGAAGCTGCCTAGAAAGGAAGATATTCTTTGGTGCAGCTGTGACAAGGACACCGTATTTCTGGCAGGATCAGCAGGTATTTTTTGTATTTGATAAATATATTGTTAGCTTGAAAAAAAAAAAAAAAAGAAAACTAATGCAGCCACCACATCTAAGCTGCAGTTTATAATATTCTTGTTCTTGGGTTTAGTTATCCTTTACACTTGACTCAAATGTGGCATTGGATTGGACACACTTTTTTTTAAAGCACGCTGAATGCCAATCAAAGCTCGGGTCACTAAATAAAATGCTAAGCTTACAATCCTGGTCACACGTCCTGTTTGCTTCACTTCATAAATGATCCCCCCATGTCGCTTTCTTGGTCTCCAAAATCTCCATAGAAGTCTATGACAACAGCACCTGCAGCATTTCAGCGGCATTTTCTCAGAGTTAGCTTTACTTTGGAGGTATTTCAGTTATGAGATCTCCCAGGATGCACCGGGAAACCAACAAATGAACTGGAAAGACGTCATCAGCAGTCACTTCTAGTTCATGTGTATATATATTCTGGGAGTGTGTGGTGCAGACGTCACATCTGGTGTGCAGCGTGGAGCAGCAGGAAGATGAGTGGAGACCGGAGAGAGAGGACTGAGTGGCAGAGGATCAGCAGAGGACCAGAGCGGGAGAAGCTAGCAGATGTCACATGTGGTGAGCAGCATGGGAGGAATATATTGGGAGATGAGCGGGGACTGGAGAGAGAGGAGGATCAGCAAAGCTGGGGGTTACTACTGAGTGAAGGATCAGCAGAGCTGGGGGTTACTACTGAGTGGGGGATCAGCAGAGCTGGGGGTTACTACTGAGTGGGGGATCAGCAGAGCTGGGGGTTACTACTGAGTGAAGGATCAGCAGAGCTGGGGGTTACTACTGAGTGAAGGATCAGCAGAGCTGGGGGTTACTACTGAGTGGGGGATCAGCAGAGCTGGGGGTTACTACTGAGTGAGGGATCAGCAGAGCTGGGGGCTACTACTGAGTGGGGGATCAGCAGAGCTGGGGGTTACTACTGAGTGAGGGATCAGCAGAGCTGGGGGCTACTACTGAGTGGGGGATCAGCAGAGCTGGGGGCTACTACTGAGTGGGGGATCAGCAGAGCTGAGGGTACTTATGACCTGGGGATCATCAAAGCTGGGGGTACTACTGAATGGGGGATCAGCAGAGCTGGGGGAACTACGGAGCCAGGGATCTGCTGAGCCCCTTTAAAACAAATACAGGGCATTTGGCAAGCTTCTTTACGAATTGCCGACCACGCTATAGTGAAATGATGGCTACAGCGCAGTCGGCCAGTTCTGGGAGGGCATCATATGACATCCTCCTGTGATTGTGCACCTCGCGCACCTGCTGTGGCACTCACCCGGCATGCTGTGTGATCGCTGTGTCCTTTGCACACAGCAGATCACAGATTGGGGTAAAGAGCCAATCACAGCGGCTCTTCACCACGTGCTCTCCTGTGTCCAATCACAGCTGATCACGATGTAAACACACTTGCCGGTCATCTGCATTTGTTTCCTCATGCTGTCACAGTGTGAGGAGAGAGACGGTAATCGGCTAGTGTCCTGATGATCACTGCAGTGCCCATCAGTGCTGCCAATCAGTTCCTCCTATCAGTATTGCCTATTAGTGCCCATCAGTATTGCCTATTAGTGCCCATCAGTGCCGCTTATCAGTGCCCATCAGTGCTGTCTATTAGTGCCCATCAGTGCTGCCTATTAGTGCTCATCAGTGTTGCCCATCAGTGCTCATCAGTGCTGACTATTAATGCCCATCAGTGCCGCCTATCATTTTCCATCAGTGCTGCCTATTAGTGCCCATCAGTGCTGCCAATCAGTTCCTCCTATCAGTGTCGCCTATCAGTGCCCATCAATGTCACCCATCAGTGCCCATCAGTGCTGCCTATTAGTGCCCATCAGTGCCACCTATCAGTGCCCATCAGAGCTGCCTATCAGTGCCCATCAGAGCTGCCTATTAGTGCCCATCAGTGCCACCTATCAGTGACGTTATGACGTCACGTCCGGGCCGGCGGAAGTAAACATTGCCGGGAACAGGGCTGGAAAGGCCGAGACCGTTTATTTATTTTTTTGATCTCGGCCTTTCCAGCCTGGAGGAGAGACGTGGGGTCTTGTAGATCCCGCAATGAAAGTGATCAAAAAAAATTGTAAAGAGTAAGTGTAAAAAAATAAAAACAAAAGTAAAAAAAAAAGTAAATAGAGAGTGTAAAAATATATAAATACAAGTAAAATTTAAAAAAAAAAAAAAATGTTTTAAGTGCTCCCGTCCCCGTGTGCTCGCGCACAGAAGCGAACGCATACGTAAGTCGCGCTCACATATTTAAACGCCGTTCAAATCACACATGTGAGGTATCGCCGCGAGCGTTAGAGCAACAATTCTGGTCCACAGAGGTGATCAAATACCACCAAAAGAAAGCTCTATTTGTGGGGAAAAAAAGGACGTCAATTTTATTTGGGTACAGCGTCGCATGACAGTGCAATTGTCAGTTAAAACGAACCAGCGCCGTATCGCAAAAAAAAAAAAAATGGCCTGGTCAGGAAAGGGGGGGGGGGGGGGGAGGGGGGTAAAACCTTCCTGGGCTGAAGTGGCAGGTGGCGCCAAAATGGTTAAAGGCTTTCAAAAGGATCTCAATCAGGCAAAGATACAGACCTATCTCTCCTATTACAGGCATGGAGCAGTGAAGCAGCATCCGGTGATCAGTAAATCGATCGTTTCCCTATTTATAAACACACTCCTTTTGGATTTTTGCTGATAGGACGCTACAATGTATAAACAGTTCTATTTTTAGCCGGTCTGTGAATCGGACTGACGGAGACATATGTGTGATATCAGTCTGCTGCCGTGTGATAAATATTGACTTTGGACAACAAGGTTTTTTTTTTGCTGCAGTTTTTAATCGACTGTTGGCTGCGCCGGAGTTCCTCTGCAAACAGTCCCACCGAGACAATGAGGTCCTGATTATCGGGGACACAGCAGATCTGATGGAGCCGGCATAGTATGTTGTCATAGCTAACTATTGTCTGATATTTTTGGCTCATCAGAAGGACGAAACGGGCTTTATGGACACACAGAGAGTCTGGAAATGCTTTGTATTCTAGAGGTGATATGTCCAGGATCAATATAAAGATTTATTACGGTGGTTAATTGATTAATGTCAAGTAAAGAAATCCATGCGCCGCACATCAAATGGCAGACCCGTGTGTAGAGAGGTGAATGGCAGTCTCAGCCTGGGCTCCGACCAACGCGCTTCGTCCCGCCCATCGGAGCTTAACCGCTTGCCAACCAGCCACCGTCATATACTGCAGCATGGCCGGCTCGTACCCGCAAATCGCCGTAGCCATACGTCGGTCCCTTAAACAGCTATAGCAGGCACGCCCACTGCACGGCGGGGGGAGCTGATGCACGTGGCCAACAGCCGTGATGTCCGCCGGCCACCCGCGATTGCTCCACGGAGAGCCAGAACGGGGGTTTTGTCAATGTAAACAAACAGATCCCCGTTGTGTAAGGGAAGGAGAGAGAGATCGTTTGTTGCTAGTGATTAGAGAACAGCGATCTCTCTCCTCCTCCAGTGAGTCCCATCCCCCACAACAGTTGGAAACACCTCCCAGGGAATACATTTAACCCCTTGATCACCACTAGTGCTAACCCCTTCCCTGCCAGTGACATTTATACAGTAATTAGTACATTTTTATAGCACTGATCGCTGTATAAATGTCAGTGGTCCCAAAAAAGTGTCCGATGTGTCCGCCGCAATGTCGCAGTCCCGCTAAAAATCGCTGATCACCGCCATTACTAGTAAAAAAAAAAATATATATATATATATAAAATAAAAATGCCATTAATCTATCCCCTATTATGTAGACGCTATAACTTTTGCGCAAACCAATCAATATTATTGCGTTTTTGTTTACCAAAAAAATGTAGAAGAATTCTCAAAATTGTCGGTCTTTTTTTGTTTTTAGCGCAAAAAATAAAAACCGCAGAGGTGATAAAATACTTACAAAAGAAAGCTCTATTTGTGGGAAAAAAAGGAAAAAAAGGACGTATTTTTTGTTTGTGTAAAGCGGCGTGCGACCGCGCAATTGTCAGTTAAAATGACGCAGTGCCGTATCGCAAAAAATGGCCTGGTCATTAAGGGGGTAAATCCTTCCGGGGCTGAAGTGGTTAATAATGGGAATAGGGATTCTGAGCAAAAGGGGAGGGGTTTAACACTTCCAGCCCAAAAATGCGCACGTGGAAAAGAATCTGGAACGCATCCGGATTGCGTTTCTAGGGTGTGAACTGGCCCTCATCTGTTTGAGTTGCGAATTTTTAGTTCCCAGGTGATTTTCGACCTTTGTAGCGAGGGTCAATCAGCCAGGTGAGGTTTGGTGGGGGGATTTGGTGGAGGATTTGAACGTTTTTTAATTTTTTTATTTCCTGCACTGATTAATCTTTGGACTTTTGGGGACTTTTTGGAATTCGATCACCGTTGGTTTTTATTAGGATTCTTATGTTCAGCAGCGGATACAGAAAGGAGGTTTATTATGGGAGGGACTTTTGGAAAGACTCCACTATGACAAATATATATAATATATATATATATATATATATATATATATATATATATATATATATATATATATATATATATATATATATATATATTTATTTTTTTTTTTTTAAATACAATCTCAAGACACTAATAAAATACATGCAACAGTAAATGCTAAATTTTGCACGGGATGATAGGACTTTCTTCGTGCAAGAAAAAAAAAGCTCTAGATCCCCCAAAAAATCGTGGGTATCCCTACGCGTTTCGACTCAAGGGTCTTCGTTCTGGGGGGTTCTCAAGAGCAACAAATTGAACAACTGTCAAAAATATAAACAGTAATAAAGGTCATGAACACAATAAAAAAAACACAGATATAGGAAAATGTATTAAGTAAGGCAACATACTACATATGGCAGAGAACACGTGCATGCGGGAGTGCCGGATCCCTTCAAAGCCTCTGAGGGCATTCAGATACGAATTTTTGATTTATGTTCAACAGTGATTTGTAACAAATATACTCATCTTGCAACATTGATGTTTTGTTATTGACAGTAATTACAGCGTAAGCGATCCGCAGTGGCGTTTATATTTACTTTACAGTATTGACACTTTGTTTTATATTTGTTGCTATATATAACTTTCATAGAACTGTTTATATATTTTCACTGTGGAGCAATTCATATCTTTTTTTATACTAACTTTTTTTTTGGTTTTGGTTTTAATACCGCTTTAATGCATTAGGATGCATTAACCACTTGACCTCCAGAAGCTTTACCCCCTCCCCCTTCCCGTTCTTGAGCAGACCGTTTTTTTGCGATACGGCACTGCGTTACTTTAACCACTTCAGGACCAGCCGCCGCAGTTTTACTGCGGCAGGTTGGCTTGGCTGGGCAAATCGATGTTACCTTACGTCGCTTTTCCTTTTGGCCACTAGGGGCGCGCATGCCCGTAGTGTGTGCCCGGAACCGATGTGAGTGCCCGGCGGGCGTGATGACCCGCGATCGCTCGTGACAGAGCGAAAACAGGATCTGAGTGTGTAAACACACAAATTTCGGTTCTTTCAGGGGAGTAGAGACAGATTGCGTGTTCCTACTAAGTAGGAACACCGATCTCTCTCTCCTCCTAGACCAGTGATGGCGAACCTTGGCACTCCAGATGTTTTGGAACTATGATGCTCATGCACCCTGCAGTGTAGTTGAGCATCATGGGAAATGTAGTTCCAAAACATCTGGGGTGCCAAGGTTCGCCATTACTGTCCTAGACAGTCCCATCCCCCCACAGTTAGAACACACTGAGGGAACACACTTAACCCCTCGATCGCCCCCCCTAGTGTTAACCCCTTTCCTGTCAGTGACATTTATACAGTAATCAGTGCATATTTATAGCTTTGATCGCTGTATAATTGTCAATGGTCCCAAAAATATGTCAAAAGTGTCCAGTTTGTCCACCGCAATATCGAAGTCCCGATAAAAAATCGCAGATCGCCGCCATTACTAGTAATAAAAATAATAATAATAAAAATTCCATAAATCTATCCCCTATTTTGTAGACGCTATAACTTTTGCGCAAACCAATCAATATACGCTTATTGCAATTTTTTTATTCACCAAAAATATGTAGAAGAATACATATCAGCCTAAACTGAGAAAAAATTATTAAAAAAAAAAAAAAATGTGGGATATTTATTATAGCAAAAAAGCAAAAGATATTGTGTTTTTTTTTCAAAACTGTCGCTCTTCTTTTGTTTATAGCACAAAAAATAAAACCGTAGAGGTGATCAAGTGTCACCAAAAGAAAGCTCTATTTGTGGGGGAAAAAAAGGACGTCAATTCTGTTTGGGTGCAATGTCACATGACCGCGAAATCGTCAGTAAAAGCGACGCAGTGCCGTATAGCAAAAAATGTCCTGGTCATTGAGCAGCCAAATCTTCCGGGGCTGAAGTGGTTAACTGACAATTGCGCGGTCGTGCGGCGCTTTACCCAAATAAAATTTTAAAAAGGGGGTGAAAGTGGTATTGCAATTGGACATACTTTAGAGGACGTTTAATTAGCATTTAATTAACGTTGTTGTTTCATATTTTTTTACATTTCTTGCACGGTTTTGCACTTTTTTCGTTCTCACTACAGAGCTGCACATTTTATATGTATAACAAAAACATTTTTGTTTATTTTTTTCCCACAAATGGAGCTTTCTTTTGGTGGTATTTGATCATCGCTGTGGTTTTTATTTTTTGCGCTATGAACCAAAAAACTGACAATTTTGAAAAAAAAAAAAAAAAAACTATATTTTTTACTTTCTGATATAAAACATATCCAATAAAAAATTTTAAAAAATTGAACAAAAAAAATCTCATTTCTTTATCCGTTTTTAGGCCATTATGTATTCTGCTATTTATTTCTGGTTAAAAGAAAATCCCCATAAGCGTATATTGATTGGTTTGCACTAAAGTTATAGCGTCTACAAACTATGGGATATTTTACTTTTTTTTTTTTTTACTAGAAATGGCGGCAATAAGCGACTTATATCGGGATTGCGATATTGCAGCGGGCAGTCAGACACTAACTGGCACTTTTGACATTTTTTTGGGGAAACCAGTGACATAAATGAAGTGATCAGTGCTAAAAATATATGCACTTTTACTGTACTAATGACACTGGCTGGGAAGGGGTTAAACACCAGGGACAATCAAAGGGTTTAAGGTGTGCCTAGCCAGTGTTTATGTGTGTACTCAGGGCCGTCTTTAATATTGATTGGACCCTGGCCAAAACTTTTCTTGCCCCCCCCATGCAGTTTTGCTCTCCACCTGCTCTGAGACATAAAAAAAATGGCAGCTAGATTCAAAATCAGTTTACTGAATCAGATCAGGCAGCGATTGCGATTGGTTGCCAGAGGTTACAGTGTATCATTACCGCTCACTGACTGGTTGCTAGAGGTTACAGCACACATTACGACTCACTGATTAGTTGCTAGAGGTTACAGCACATGATTTCTGCTTGTTGATTGGTTGCTAGAGATTACTGTGGATATGACCTCAGGGGGGCATGATATACATATCAATGCCGCTGGCTGCCCCTATTTACTTAGGAATGCCGGTAATTTACATGTAAACACAGGGTTTGCAGGTGAGTCATCTGTACACAACAATAGGGCAGAGCTGGGCAGCATTAGTAGCAGCACTTCACACTGAGATATTGGGACACAGCACGGGACTAAAACCTCAAGGGAGAAGGGAATTTAAACCAGGATACCAATGTAAACCAGGCAAGTATGAGTAAGCTGCTTTGGGCCCCACAACAATGACAGGACCCAGTGCAGCTGCCCCTTTTGCCCTGCCTTAAAAACGGCCCTGTGTGTACTGTGGGGGAGGTTCTTTTACTATTATATTTCAGGTACTTACTAGAGGAAGACATGGATCCTTGTCCCTGCTTTGCAGGAACTCAGAACCCATACCTTGCCTCCAGTTAGAACGGCGATCTGCCTTGTTTTCATAGGTAGACCGCCATTCTGCCTCTGTGGTGGATGATCAGTGGGTGCCGGCAGACATCGAGTCCACGGCACCCGCAGATCAGCTCCTGCTTTGTATAATCACAGCGGGGGGGTGGGGGGTGTTATTCCAGCAGCGCGCATGAGTGCCCCAGGCCCAAAAGTGCCAGATTACGTACTCGGTACAAGATCTTGCGCAGCAGTGTCATCTTGCCGCCGTATATGTAGGTCATATGGTCGGCAGGTGGTTAAGGTAAAATTTACCTTCTGCATTTAGAGCAACTTTAATGGTTAATTTTCAAGATTAGGTGACTTACAAGTTTTAGAGGTAGGCTAGGTGTTAAGGGTTCATTTTGGGGGCGGGTTAAATGTGAAGTTTATATGAGGGAAGGTGGGGTTGTGGTTTAAAGCTTCACCAAAGATACTCACCTTCTAGACATGTGCAGTTCGTTTCGTTCCGAATTTGTTTTTTTGAAGAAATTCGACAAATTCATTAATTCGGAAATATTTGAAATGAACGGAAACCCGTTTAACCAATTTTTACGAAAATTCGAAGATCCGAAAATTCGAAAAAGCCAAAAATTCGAAAATCGGAAATTTGAAAATTCGGAAATTTGAAAATGTGAAAATTTCGAAAATCCCAAAATAAGAACGAAAATCCGAAAATTCAAAAGAACGAAAATTCGAAAATTCAAAAGAACGAAAATCCGAAAATTCGAAAACCCGAAAATTCCGAAAATCTGAAATAATAACTAACTAACTAATAAATTTATAGGTATCAGAATTTCCTTTCAAATTTGGTTGTTAGTGAACATGACGAATATGAATTTGTTTTTTTTAACAAATTTCGACAAATTCATTCATTCGGAAATATCCGAACTATGAAAACCCGTTTAACAAATTTTTCCGAATATTCATAAATACGAAAATTTGTAAATTTGTAAATTCGGAAATTCAAAAATCCGAAAACGAGAAAATTCGAAAAGCTGAAATAATAACTAACTAATAATAACTTAACTATTACTAACTATTAAATTATAGGTATTGGCATTTCCTTTCAAATCTCCTTTCAAATTTCAGCTGTCAGTGAATGTGATGAATACGAATTTATCCGAAGTTACGAATTATCCGAAATAACGAATGCCACATCTATTTTCTTGGGAGGTGGGGGGACCTGCTTCCTGATTGGCTGGAAGGAAAAACAGAAAGACATTCCCGTACATTTTCCTAAATGTACATAGTATAACTGGACACCATCATTTATAGGTAAAGTTGATCCAGGGAATATCCGATTGGCTCTGGGGGGGATCAGGAAGGAATTTTTTTCCCCTGCTGTAGCAATTTGGATCATGCTTTGCTGGGGTTTTTCACCTTCCTCTGGATCAACTGTGGGTGAAGGATTGTGTATATGGGATTGTATTTTTTTTTGGTTGAACTAGATGGACTTGTGTCTTTTTTCAACCTAACTATGTAACTATTAGCGAATATTAATTTGCAAATGTCACACAACTGGGTGGGCTCGGGGCGCAGTGTTTTGCGCCCCGAGCCCACCCTTTTTCAAGCCAATTAGAGCCTCAAGCTCTAAATCATGTGCTTCAAAAAAACAACAACTTTGAAATCCATACGTCAGGTGCCCTGCATGGAGATTAGAGGTTGGGGCGCATGGATTAGGGGGGCCGCGCCCCGTATGAGCGGCCACCACTGGTGTCCTGCCTCTTATCTGCTTTCTAAAGCCACGTACACACGATCGGATTTTCCGACGGGAATTGTGTGATGACGGGCTGTTGGCGGAAAATCTCACCGTGTGTACGCTCCGTCGGACAATTGTTGTCGGATTTTCTGCGGACAAATGTTGGATGGCAGGTTTTAAAATTTTGCGCCGGCAAATGTCTGTTGCCGGATTTTCCGAGCGTGTGTACACAAGTCCGTCGGACAAAAGTCCAAAGTACAAACACACATGCTCGGAAGCAAGGACGAGCCGGAAGCGGTCGGTCTTGTGAACTAGCGTTCGTAATGGAGAATTAACATTCGTGACGCGGCAAATTATGAAATCTGGAAACGCAGCGCACAATTCTCTTCTTCTTTAATGGGATAATAATGAAGCTGCTTTGCTGGTGATACTGATGGAGTTATTGCAAACTAATTTTCAAAGGCTTTTTTTTCTAGTGATATCAAGAATAATATTATTATGTTTTTTTTTTTTTAATTTTTTTTTTTTTTGGGCAAGTTACCACAACACCATTATTAGTAGTTTTTAAGATCAAAGATACAACTATGTTGGTGTCCCTTGTTAATTTTACATTGTATTTTTTTAAATGTAATTGCCTACTCCCAAACTGTCATTTGAAGTAAAACACACAGCCAAGTATTATTCTACACAATTTTTTTATTGTGCATTAAAAAAAGAAAACAAATAAAATTAGACATGATATCTGCCAATAGAACTTAACCAAAAAGTTAATTCTATGCATCCAAAAGTAAAGAAAATATACCAAATCAAATCATTATTATTCAACCAAAAAATAAAATAAAAGCCTCATGCATGTGTATAATAATATATCTTAATACAGGGGGGTCACCAATGCCAAGAGTTGGTGAAAGCAGGGGTCCGTCATCCGGAGATAATTCCGAAAATCTTCCGGATTATTCTCCTGGAGCTCCCGCAGTAAAGGCATATGACAGAATTGGTCACCATTAATAAAAAAAAACAATTTTTGGTCCAAGAAATCCTCCCCCTCCTGTTCCTGGACTTGGGTCAAAGCAATAACTCCAAGGGCAATAATAAATAACACGTTATCTCCTCCGATTCCAGAGTTCTTCATCATGTCTGGTTGAAGAAACGGCCGTTCAGAAACGAACTGAAAAGTGCGAAATGAAAAACGCAAAATGAAAAGCGCAAATCAACACTCACCAAACTTCTACTAACACGAAATTAGCAGAAGGAGCCCAAAGGGTGGCGCTAAAGAGCTGAAAAACCACCTAGTATGTCACTACGTTCGTGTTTGTTGGCCGACAATTACTTGCCGTTTGTATGCAAGACAAAATCCAGGCACACGCCTTCGGACAAAAGTCTGAGGTTTCGTCTGCGGAAAATCCGATCGTGTGTACGAGGCCTAAGGCCGCTTTCACACAGGCTGGCTCAGTTCAGCGGACTCCGCAAGAACAGTGGGGGGAGATCGCTGCGTTGATCTCCACTGAACCATCGGATGACAGGTCCATCTCTGCTCACTGAGCGGGGCGGGACCTGTAAGAGCCCCGCTGATTTCTATGGAGAGATCGGACAAAAATCAGATCCCATCTGATCCGCCAGACGGGTGGCGAACGCATCGCCATACATCTGTTTTGAACAGATCGGATGGCAGACGGGTGTCAGCGGACACATCTCCGCTGACATCCGCCTGCCCATAGGAGTCAACGGGGGGCCCGCCCGGATCCACCTGATATCTTGTGAAAGGGGACTTACGGTAGGAGAAAAGGGTGAAAGTTTGGGCATTGCTCTCAGATTTCAGTTTTAAAGCAACAGCCATCTAAATCCTCTAGTTGTTGGTTCTTCGGTTGCATTCTTTGACTGAAAAGAAACTCTCATTGTTCCGGCAAACAAGTTTTACAATCGGAGGCGGCTCTGGCTGAGGACAAATATTTGCTTCTGTTGTCTTCACATGGCTGGGAACATTCCAGATCAGTCCGCCCTCCCTACCTGCCGCAGGTGTTCAGTGTCATAGAGTGGAAGAAAATCACCCGGAAGAACTGAGAGGGTGAAGGCCAAATCGCTGAAAATGGACATTCGAGGAATGGGGTGGTCCACTGGTAACTACAGAAGATGAAGGCTCGCTGGTCAGTTGGGTGTCCTAATGGAGCGTCTCACCACCAGGTGCACTAAGGTGGGTCACATCTCTTATGAGGAAGTCCTGAGAGGACTCCTTCTGAGAAGTCTGAGATCAGAACTGTCTGTGAGGCCCCGTAGCTATTGGTTGGTGGGTAAATGTTTGAATCTCATTGGTGGCTGTTGGTTGTCCACTTTGGACTTGAAGGCCTTCCCCCTACTCATTTTTTATTTTTCTCTCTCTGTCTCTCTCTCTCTCAATTCAGATCTTCCCTCACTTCCTGTTTGGTAAAACGTTGTCAGCATGGATGGGAAGTGGGGGGACATCTCAGTAACGGGTCCACAGATAGCAGTAAAATCTTCACAGGGCTTCCAGATTTTTCCTACTCAATCCAAAACGATGTAAAAAAAAATTCTGGCTGTACCTAGACTTTAACCTCTTCCCACCTAAGGGGTAAAACAAATCGAAATGCCTAAGCTCAATTTTGCAACTTTGAACCGTGTTAGTAAAAGGGTAGATATCATCACAACTACTTTGTGCATCCAGGTGGAATATACCGTTTTTTTTTTTTCAGGACGAATTGGGCTTTCATATGGTAGTAAATAGGTATTATTTTATTATTATTGAAGGAAAACTGGCCCAAAATAGTAAAAAAATAAATAAATATTTTTTTACATTTAGGTGTATATTTCTTGTTATTACCATAACCTACCACCAAAGAACAACCCAAAATAATTCTCCTGCTCCCAACGTTTTACCCCATTCATGACCAGGGCATTTTGTCCTATTCAAAACTGCGTTACTTTAACTGGTAATTGCGCGGTCTTACACCGCTGTACCAAAATGACATTTATACACATATTATCACCCTTAATTACCACATAATAACACCCTTATCCCCCTATGTGGCAGAGATTCCCTGTTTAACCCCTTCCCGCCGACTGTACGCAGATATGCGTACTCGGCTTCCGGGGTTATACCGGGATGATGCCCGCAGCTGCAGGCATCATCCTGGTACCGTTGTTTAAAGCCGGCGATTGGCTATCCGTGTATAACAACCGATGCGGCTAAAAGCCGCTCGGCTGTTATACCGGAGCAGCGGGAGGGACGTCCCCCTCTCCCGCCGCTCTTACCGGGCCTCCCGGTCGATCCAGAGGCTCGGTGACCAATCTGATGCCTCCGGCGGCTGTGGGCGGCTTCGTTCCAGCCTTCAAATTGTAAACGCGGAAGCAACGTCATGACGTCACTTCCCGTTTACTCGGCTGCCAATGGCGCCGGTTTTTAAAAAGTACACAGTATTCAGAATCACCGTTTTCGGCGATCTGAATGCTTTGAAGTGTAAAGGAGGGATGGGGGGTCTTTTAGACCCCCCATCCCTCCATAAAGAGTACCTGTCACCACCTATTACTGTCACAAGGGATGTTTACATTCCTTGTGACAGCAATAAAAGTCATCAAAACATTTTTTTTTTTAAAACACAATTTATGAATTTAAAAATAAATAAAATAAATAAGAAAAAAAAAAAATTTTAAAGCGCCCCCGTCCCTGCGAGCTCGCGCAGCAAAGAAAACGCATACGGAAGTTGCACACGCATATGTAAACGGTGTTCAAATCCCACATGTGAGGTATCGCCGCGATCGTCAGAGTGAGAGCAATAATTCTAGCACTAGACCTCCTCTGTAACTCTAACCTGGTAACCGTAAAAAAAATTTAAAGCGTCGCATATGGAAATTCTTAGGTACCGTAGTTTGTCGCCATTCCACGAGTGTGTGCAATTATAAAGCGTGACATGTTTGGTATCTATTTACTCAGCGTAACATCATCTTTCACATTAAACAAAAAAATTGGGGTAACTTTACTGTTTGGATTTTTTAAAATTCATGAAAGTGTTCCTTTTCCAAAAATTTGCGTTTAAAACACCGCTGCACAAATACCGTGTGATATAAAATATTGCAACAATCTCCATTTTATTCTCTAGATTCTCTGCTAAAAAAATGTATATAATGTTTGGGGGTTCTAAGTAATTTTCTAGCAAAAAATATGGATTTTAACTTGTAAACATCAAATTTCAAAAATAGGCTTAGTCATGAAAGGGTTAAACCCCTGATATTTCACCAAAGCTCCTAAAAATGTGTAAAAAAAAAAAAAAAATTGTAAAAATAATAAAAAAGAAAATAGTACAAATAAAAACTACTGACACCATCCCCTGCTCTACTGACACCGCCAGTATATATACACATGCACACACACATATGTGTTGAGCTTTAAGGTGCACACCTTAATGCAATAGGCTGCGCACACCTATGATGATTTTTATTTTCTGCTATACAACTAATCCAACTCCAACACTCTCCTCTAGTCCACCCGAGAGAATTCCGAATGACGGCTACAGCGCAGTTGCACATTTCCGGGAGGGCGTCTATTGCCATGCTCCCATGATCGTGCCCCCCTGTGGCACGCATCGGCAGGGATCTGTGATCGATGTGTTCTTCGGACTCAACTGATCCAGTGACGTAACTAGAACCTTCAGGGCCCCCCCGATGCAAGAAACCATAAAGGGGCCCCCCTGACCCCTAGACAGGGCCCTTTCCTCCGAGCCCGGTGGCGGAACGCCCAGGCCAGATTGCAAGTGGGTGGCTGCATATAAAGGAAATGATTTATCCATTCCCTCCCCCCCCCCGCTTCTCCTCCTCTTCCTCCCGCAGGCATTCAGCAGCTGCAGGAGGAAAATGGAGAGATGGGTTCCTCTGTGTTTCTCAATCTTTTTCCAGTCAAGGCACCCTTGAAGGTGAATGGGGCTGCACTGCAACCACCCCGCAACTGTGTGCATTGCATGTAGTTGCAGCATAGTGGTGATGCATTTAGGGGGTTAAAACAGGTGGTCAGAAGACCGGCCGTTCTCGGTGGCTTTCGGCGGCTCTCAGGTGCTCTCGGCGGCTTTCAGAAAGGGGGGGCCCGCGGGGCCCCCTATGAGCCGGGGCCCATGGACTTGGTGATGCCTATCAGTGCCCATCAGTGCAGCATATAATTGCAGCCTCATCAGTGCACATCAGTGAAGGAGAAACATTACTTATATACAACATTTTATAACAGAAACTTTTCTTTCCCCAATATTTTCAGTCTTTTTCCGTTTGTTTTCGTTGGGTTTGCCTCTTATTGCTACAGTTCTCATAGCTAAATTGCACTGCATTTGGAGTGCCATTTATTCTTAATGAGCGTTTTGCCGTTTTAGCGCAGTTTGGAATTACGGGCAGAATCGCTAGGTGTGACTGGGGCCTTAATTTGACACTCGCACAAATATCTAAAAAACAAAAAAAAAGCCCATAATGTCCGTTATTGCGTACAACGCTGGCCGCTGCCAGTCCATGTGTCCGTTCTCCAGCCCGGATTTCTAAAGCGCCAACGGTTTGCGCCCCGTTTTATTTTTCCAATTGCGAAGTTACGTTATGTAAAGCGCGATCCCCCCTGTGCCTCTTCGCCGCGATTCCGGCTCCGCGTGCCAACTAATTAAATCACTTGAAACGGACGCTGAAACCGGTCACTGCAAACACTGGAAAACGCGCGGCAGATTACCGAGCACCGCAAATCTCTTTCATGTCTGTGGTTGGAGATATTTCCATTGCCCTGGAAGGGGTCCAAGCCGGATAGCTGGGTGTGCAGCCTGATAACATTCGTTATAACATTGTATCTCATGATTTCACATTAAAGGCCACAGAGATACAATGTATTTGGCTGTGTCTTTCTCGATAGGTCACTCTAGGCGGTCTGGTTGCTCTGCTGATTTACAAAGGTCCCGTCATCCACACTGAGATAAGACCTCCAGATGTTCAAATACGTTCTTTCTTCTATTTTCAGAGGTTTGTGTGACAACGCCGGCATGCAGACCGGTCTCTGTTTTAAGTAGCAGATAAAGAAATCTCTGTAAGGGAAATATTGGCCAAAAAACACAGAAGTCTCATGTAGGAGAGCTGATTGGAGACATTGTCCACCAGGACGGCCTGCATGGACATGGAGCATTATCCGGTACTCACACCTTGGTTTCTAAGGGAGTCATTGACACCCAACAGCACAGAGACCTTCCAGCATGCAGGTTCAGTTCTGCTCTTTGTGTAAATTGTGGTGTTCCTCCCTCAGCCCACCTAATGACCAAACTCAAAGCTAAACTCCAGAATAATAAATCCCCTGGACATGTGTCTTCTTCTTGAATTTTGGTCAGCTTTGTGTATTTTTTCCAGATCGGTGCAGTAATCCAGTGTGAGACTTCCTGCAATAAAGACCACTCATTCAAGAGGACAAGATCCCAAACTCCAAACAGACCCAACAGTCATGTAAGTTGAAGCGGTCTAAGCCTAACTCCATCCAGGCCCCTTCCCCGACGCGTTTCGCCCCGCCCCCAGGGCTTAGTCATGACCATCGGGTCTGTTTGAAGTGCAACAGTTGGGATCTTTTCCTCTTGTCTGATCACATAGAGCTGGGAAGAACACTTTAGATCGAGCCAGCGCCTGCAGCAAGAGTCCATCATTTTTTGGACACAGGAACTGGAGCGGTAACCCAAGTTCCTTTATTCGGGTTCACAAACACTGCTCATTGCTGCTCTCTCTCCTTGTGCCTGTAGGGTGACTGGTCTTGTCTCTGCCCCCCTGCTGTAGTTTTCTGCAGGCAGCTTGCATTGGGTGGAGTCTGTTGGGCCCCGCCTACAGTTCTGCGCCCTCTCCTTGTACAGGGTGACTGGTCTTGTCTCCGCCCCCTCCTGTAATTTTCTGCAGGCAGCCTACAGTGGGTGGAGCTTGCCAGCTCCCTCCCACAGCTCTGCTCTCTCTCTTCTTGTGCAGGGCCATGTACCTAGTTTGACACCCTTTAATATATGATCAGTTTGTAGTTATTTACTTTCTAGATGTAGCACCCTGATGTTTAGGAGGGGTTGCTAGTAAATTTACCTGCCAAGCGATAGTTGCCTTGGCCAAGTGATAGGAGATCAATTGATTCTACCCTAAGTCTGGAATTGCTGCACTTCTCTCTTCTGTTACTAGGTGGCTGGGTATCTGGTAGCATTCGATAAGACAAAGACATTGCAAGGACAGATTAGGAATAGATGGGGTGTCTCAGCCAATGGGCAGGGATCTTATTGGGTCCCTTGGCCTGCTGGGAGAGCCTATTTATTTGGGTCAAGTCAGGTGATCTGGGTTTTGTGAAACCTGGACAACTGTCTGGCTGGACGTTTGTCATGTTGCCCGGGCTGCTAGGCCAGAGACTGAGGCCTCTCCTGGGTACATCTGGCTGCTAGGCTGTCTGAGGGCCTATCCAGAAGCAAGAGAGCAAGAGAGCAGCGCAGGGTTGGGATTGCGACTTGCAGTCCAACCAGAAGTGATGGTTCTGCGGCCGGAGAACCTGTTGTGGTCGGAGGTAGAGGGGAAGCTGTCACCACTAAGGGTCCAACCACCTTATTACCAGGGACCACCGTGAGTCACAGAAGCAAGTACCGGAGCAGAATTCTCACCAACCGGGGATGATGAAGAATCGGGAAACTTCAGCAGATGTCAAGCCAGGGAGGTGATGCTTGCAGAGCAATATTGTGTACCAAGCTAGGGACCCAGCAGGCCAGTGGGGTGAAGCTTGAGGAGTATCTGGAGTGCCAAGCCAGGGACTGAGCAGACCAGTGGGGTGAAGCTTGAGGAGTATCTGGGAGTGCCAAGCCAGGGACCCAGCAGGGACGCGGGGGGTGACGCTTGGGGAAGATACTCAGTGAGAGGATTGGAAGAGCTCAGGAGATCCAGTGGCATTGGATCAGCGGGTCTAAGTGATAGACTGGGAGCTCAGTTCAGTGAAGATCCAAAAAGGAGATTGTGAAGGAAGTGAAAGAGTTCATTACAACCTTTGTTAGAAACTGTTACAAGACTGTTGCCATAGGAGACAGCGTGTCTACACATGTAGATGTGGCGTCTGGCTGGGTGCCTTTCCCTGCACGGCTGACCACCTATAGAAGTCTCGGAGTCTACCAAATTAACTTTGCATCTACCTAAGGGTGTCCTGGCCCCAACCCTCTCTCCCACAGTTCTGTTTAAGAGAAAACAAATCTCTTTGCATTCAAGAAGCGTCTGGCGCCCATTAATCTACCTTGCATTACACCCACCATGCCTCGTAACTCACTCTACATAAAAGGATGTCAGCTGTCCCTTACTCTGGAGGTCACCATTAGGCCTAGAGAGGCCGTGACTTGGCTACACATATATACTTCACTGGCTGGTAATCCTCTCCGATGACGTCTGCCTGATTGAAAACAATCTTCTCTGCAGCCTCTAATAATGTCAGACACCCACAATGCATTGCATAGACGTGTAACCTGCTAACTGTACAGAAACGTCACCTTTGGGTCTAAGAGTCGGGGACCTTGATGGAAACCGGATGGCTAAACGTACTCCGTGTTAATAATTTTTACCATATGAACCATCCATGTGGTTACAGCATTGCCGTGCTATATATAACCGTTCACTCATCTGCACGCCTAATGTCTTCCAAATGGTGATGATGGTCGGAGTCACGGATGCCCCATAATAAATAGTAAGGGCCCATTCACAACTCTCTGTCTGCACCAATGCATGTTTTTTTTTTTTTTTTCTTCTTTGCATACGGGCAGCCATTTTTCACTTTTTAAAGAACCCTAAAAAAAAAAAATATCTGTACTAGACACGTGCACTGCCAAAAAATGTGTTTGTTTTCCTTTCATTAGTTTTTTGTTTTTTTTTCGGGTCATTCGTTGTGATCGTAATTCGTAAATTCGAAAATTTGTGAATTTGTAAATGCGAACATCCGAAAATAAGAAAGAAAATCCGTAAATTCGAAAGAATAACTGACTAATAATAACTTAACTACTACTAACTTTTCGAAAATTCATAAATTCGAAAATTCGTAAACTATTAAATTATAGGTAATGGAATTTCCTTTCAAATTTGGCTGCTAGTGAACGTAACAAATACAAATGTGTCCAAATTTATCCGAATTTATCCGAAGTTACGAATTATCCGAAATAACGAATGCCGCACCTAAACGAATGGAATGGAATTAATTAATAATAAATAATAATAATAATTAAAACGTTTTTATTATTGTTATTTATTATTATTAATTTGTTACGTTCCATTCGTTTAGATACGGCATTCGTTATTTCGGATAATTTGTAACTTCTGATAAATTCGTATTCGTTAGGTTCACTAGCAGCCAAATTTGAAAGAAAATTCCAATACCTATAATTTAATAGTTAGTAATAGTTAAGTGATTATTATTTATTATTTTAGATTTTCGCATTTTCGGGTTTTCGGATTTTCTGAATTTCAAATTTCCGAATTTTTGAAATCCGAATGTTCGAATTTATGAATTTACGAATTTTTGAATTTACGAATTTACACATTTTTTAATTTACGAATTTTCGAATTTGTGAATTTTCGAATATTCGAATTTACAAATATTCGGAAAAATTTGTTAAACGGGTTTACGTTAACTGGGATATTTCCGAATTAACAAATTTGTCGAAATTCATTAAAAAAACAAATTCAGAACGAAACAAATTGCACCTGTACTACTTTTGGCCAATTTAGCGCTCCACGGTGCGACCCATGTACATTCACATCCATGCCTTGGGGTGCACTGCCAGAGCCTTTTTTTTTTTATGCACACATGCTTAAAGAAAATCCTTTTAGGCCTGAAGATTACATAAAACCCCAAAACATTCTATTTTTTCTGAAAGCAGACTGGAGAATAAAACAGCAGTAGTTCCAAGTTTTTTTTGTCACGCGATATTACCGCAAAAGTCTAGGAAATGCTAAATTTCTGTAAAAAAAACCCCACTAAAGTTAATTTTAGGGCACACAAACATAATAAATTACCCAATTTTTTTGGTAAAATCTAAAAGATGAAGTTGCACCGAGTAAATAGATACCCAACATGTCAAGCCTTAAAATTGCATACGCCCGTGAAATGGTGACAAACGTCAGTACCCTATATTTTCCATAAGCGACGCTTTAAAAGCCCCCTATAGGTCATCAGTTTAGTGTTATGGAGGTGGTCTGGTGCTAGAAATATTGCTCTCATTCCAGCGTGCGCAGCGATATGTAACATGTGTATCGCAATCGACATTTCTTTTCGTGCCCCCCACCCGTGCGTTTATATTTGTACGTGCATATATGTGGGTGTGAGGGAGGCCTCCAAAAAATTTTGGGGGGGGGGGTTTATGTGCTTGGGGGTAACTTTAATCTTTTACAGGTTACAGAGTTACAGGTTCTCTTTAATGAGAAATCCAAGGTCTAAAAGACCCCCAATGTCTCCCCTGTGCTCCACTGAATGTAATGCAATGCAGACGCCATCCAGGCATACTGAACAGAAAAGGGTCTTCACCAAACTGTTACAAGGTTGGAAAGGACAATGCTCTACAATGTCCACAATGAGTTCTGGTGTCTCCGGTGAAGTGTCCTGGTAGTACTCCGTCATACAGAAACTGTAGACAATTGTGCTCTTCCAAATTTATGGTAACCGTTTAGTGAAGACCCTTTTCTGGTCCAGTTTGACCAGCTTGGTGTGGATCAACTCGAGTGTCCAGCACAGAGCACTGACCTCAACCCTACTGAACAGCTGTGGAATAATTTTTTTAACCTTTTACTGCCCTTGCACTCTCAGCCAATAAAGTATCTGTGAGGCCAGATATAATGTTGAATGAGAATACCTCGCTCACAATCGGTGTTTCAATTCATTCCAAAGGTGTTCTGTTGGGTTTCCCAAAACTGGTACCACAAGGTTGGAAGAGCACAATTGTCTACAATATCTACAAAGTAAGGACACTGATGTGAAGGAGGAAAGCTGATGTGAAGGGGGACCCCATTTTAGACTGGGGTGCTTTGAGAGTTTGCATACATTCAAAAGGTACCCTGGCTGATTGAGAACCACTGGTCTACGATGTCTTTGTATGATGTAATATTTCCAGTGCCCTTTACTGGAGACACCTGAACTTTTGACCATAGGTGGTCGATGTGATGGGCAGGCGTCTACGCTTTACATGTTCTTGCAGCTAGTAGAGTCTTGTACTGTGTTAGTCATCCGTTATTGCAGAATGTTTGGGATTCAGGTGATCCCCTTTGCTATCTGAGGATGACTCAGATCTAGGGTTGCCACCTTTTCTTCAAGCCAAATCTGAACACTTTAGCCGCACAGGGCAATTTTTTTTTCTGCAGTAAACACTATGGATTATAAAAGACCTGGGACATATTTGGGTGTCCCAAGGAGAGTAGGTGTCACGAGAGCCACGTACCTGATGTGAGACCGAAGTAGTGGGGAGGCCTCCCTTGCACCTCGGGTCCTTAAAGCCTCTGGAGATGGAGACAGAGACTTGGTGGACACCGAGTGACAGCGGTGCCAGGGGTGTGGAGCACTGTGCAAGCCTTAGTCCGAGATCCGAGCAGAGGTCAAGTCCAGTTGGGCAACGAAGCATAAAAGGGTTAATCAGAAGAAAAATGGTGGAGATCCAAGCCGGGGTCGGTTCCAATCTGGCAGCTGAGTACAAAAGGGGCAAAGAAGTAGAATGATTAAGGTACAAATCCGAGGTCAATGGCAAGCAGCAATCAAGAGTAGTCAAATAAGTTTCCAGGTCAGGTTCAGACAGATCACACACTAGCACGGGAGCAAGGGGGGACTGAAGATAATCCAGCAATTTGGCAGTGTCTGGGCTGGGTTTATATAGAGATGTTTGAGGTCACTTCCTGTACGCCTCCAGGGGAGTTTCCCGCCTTTTTCTATCAGGTTGATGTCATTTCCTGTGCACCTCCTGGGTATTTTCCCGCCTTTTTCCATCAGGTTGAGGTCACTTCCTGTGCACGTCCTGGGCATTTTCCTGGCCTTTTCCATCAAGTCTTCTGCTCAAGTGCAGGTTGGCACCCTGAGGGGTCTTTGGCGCATGCTCAGTTGGCACGGATTTCCTCTTGCGGCAACGCGCCATGTGTAGTAAGCCCTGGACTCTTACCGTAGGAATGCGGCGAACAGTGGGTGTTGCCGAATTGCTCTTGCTGACATCATCACTCCACCCTTCGGTGATGCCAAACCTGCCCCACAGACAGCCGCCCGCAGCTCCCAGACGGCAACAGATTTGTGTTGCGACTATCTCGGTCACTTGGGGAGCCACAGCCTGGTCTTAATAATGTGCCTGGCTTTCAGGCAGACTGAAACATGGACACATGATTTAAAACCCGCACTGTCTGGGTGAACCCTGGACAGGTGGCAACCCTACTCAGATCCCTTCCCCCCGGGTTATATACTATTTTTTATATCTACAAAATGTATACAATGGGATCAAATTCATCCTAAAATCTTGTATCTCCAACAACTGAAGTCATCTGATAAGGAGATCACCTGACCTCCATGTGTTCCTCAAGTTCCTACAAGTGAAGTATCTGCCCTCTGTCACCGCTCTGTCAGCTTTCTAAAGATCTGGAGCTTACCGGCTCCCTCCAGATCCGATCCGGCCACTCTGATGCTTTCAGAGGTATTTCCTTATCAGCAAATTTATCTGAAATCTCAACTATTTGTCTCAAGTGGTGAAAACATTGTGAGCGAAAACAACCTGCCTTGGAGGTTATTGTGGATTTTAGTTAATTATTGTTACAGTTTATCAACTGATCTTTATGTTATTATTGAGTCTGGATGGGACTCACTCTGGATGACAGCTGATTTGCACCACAAACAATTGTCGTGTTTTATTTCTTTCTCCAAAATGACTCTTTTATCCTTTTTTCATCCTTTTATTAAGTCTCAGTACTACTGATCTCCTGCAGCCTCTTTGCAGATCATTTCACCTGTGTATTTAGCTTTGAGCTTGGAGAAGTTTCAACTTAACCACTTCAGCCCCGGAAGGATTTACCCCCTTCCTGACCAGAGCACTTTTTACAAATTTGCGTCGCTTTAACTGCTAATTGCGCGGTCATGCAATGCTGTAACCAAACGAAATTTGCGTCCTTTTCTTCCCACAAATAGAGCTTTCTTTTGATGGTATTTGATCACCTCTGCCGTTTTTATTTTTTGCGCTATACACGGAAAAAGACAGAAAATTTTGAAAAAAAATTATATTTTCTACTTTTTGTTCTAAAAAAAATCCAATAAACTCAATTTTAGTCATACATTTAGGCCAAAATGTATTTGGCCACATGTCTTTGGTAAAAAAAATGTCAATAAGTGTATATTTATTGGTTTGCGCAAAAGTTATAGCGCCTACAATCTAGGGTACATTTTCTGGAATTTACACAGCCTTTAATTTATGACTGCCTATGTCGTTTCTTGAGGTGCTAAAATGGCAGGGCAGTACAAAACCCCCACAAATGACCCCATTTTGGAAAGTAGACACCCCAAGGAAATTGCTGAGAGGCATGTTGAGCCCATTGAATATTCATTTTTTTTGTCCCAAGTGATTGAATAATGACAAAAAAAAAAAAAATTACAAAAAGTTGTCACTAAATGATATATTGCTCACACAGGCCATGGGCATATGTGGAATTGCACCCCAAAATACATTTAGCTGCTTCTCCTGAGTATGGGGATACCACATGTGTGGGACTTTTTGGGAGCCTAGCCGCATACGGGGCCCCGAAAACCAATCACTGCCTTCAGGATTTCTAAGGGCGTACATTTTTGATTTTACTCCTCACTACCTATCACAGTTTTGAAGGCCATAAAATGCCCAGATGGCACAAACCCCCCCCAAATGACCCCATTTTGGAAAGTAGACACCCCAAGCTATTTGCTGAGAGGCATGTTGAGTCCATGGAATATTTTATATTTTGACACAAGTTGCGGGAATGTGACAATTTATTTATTTATTTATTTTTTTTTTGCACAAAGTTGTCACTAAATGATATATTGCTCACACAGGTCATGGGCATATGTGGAATTGCACCCCAAAATACATTCTGCTGCTTCTCCTGAGTATGGGGATACCACATGTGTGGGACTTTTTAGGAGCCTAGCCGCGTACGGGACCCCGAAAACCAATCACCGCCTTCAGGATTTCTAAGGGTGTACATTTTTGATTTCACTCTTCACTGCCTATCACAGTTTCGGAGGTCATGGAATGCCCAGGTGGCACAAACCCCCCCCAAATGACCCCATTTTGGAAAGTAGACACCCCAAGCTATTTGCTGAGAGGCATGGTGAGTATTTTGCAGCTCTCATTTGTTTTTGAAAATGAAGAAAGACAAAAAAAAAAATTTTTTTTTTCTTTTTTTAATTTTCAAAACTTTGTGACAAAAAGTGAGGTCTGCAAAATACTCACTATACCGCTCAGCAAATAGCTTTGGGTGTCTATTTTTCAAAATGGGGTCATTTGGGGGGGGTTTGTGCCACCTGGGCATTCCATGGCCTCCGAGACTGTGATAGGCAGTGAAGAGTGAAATCAAAAATTTACGCCCTTAGAAAGCCTGAAGGCGGTGCTTGGTTTTTGGGGTCCCATACGCGGCTGGGCTCCCAAAAAGTCTCACACATGTGGTATCCCCGTACTCAGGAGAAGCAACAGAATGTATTTTGGGGTGTAATTTCACATATTCCCATGGCATGTTTGAGCAATATATCATTTAGTGACAACTTTGTGCAAAAAAAAAAAAAAAAAATTTGTCTCTTTCCCGCAACTTGTGTCACAATATAAAATATTCCATGGACTCGACATGCCTCTCAGCAAATAGCTTGGGGTGTCTACTTTCCAAAATGGGGTCATTTGGGGGGGGTTTGAACTGTCCTGGCATTTTATGCACAACATTTAGAAGCTTATGTCACACATCACCCACTCTTCTAACCACTTGAAGACAAAGCCCTTTCTGACACTTTTTGATTACATGAAAAAATTATTTTTTTTTGCAAGAAAATTACTTTGAACCCCCACACATTATATATTTTTTTAAAGCAAATGCCCTACAGATTAAAATGGTGGGTGTTTAATTTTTTTTTTTCACACAGTATTTGCGCAGCGATTTTTCAAACGCATTTTTTGGGGAAAAAACACACTTTTTTACATTTTAATGCACTAAAACACACTATATTGCCCAAATGTTTGATGAAATAAAAAAGATGATCTTAGGCCGAGTACATGGATACCAAACATGACATGCTTTACAATTGCGCACAAACGTGCAGTGGCAACAAAATAAATACATTTTTAAAAGCCTTTAAAAGCCTTTACAGGTTACCACTTTAGATTTACAGAGGAGGTCTACTGCTAAAATTACTGCCCTCGATCTGACCGTCGCGGTGATACCTCACATGCATGGTGCAATTGCTGTTTACATTTGACGCCAGACCGACGCTTGCGTTCGCCTTAGCGCGAGAGCAGGGGGGACAGGGGTGCTTTTTTTTTTTTTTTTTTTTTTTCTTTATTATTTTTTTGCTTTTTTATCTTATTTTAAAACTGTTCCTTTCATTTTTTTTTTTTTAATCATTTTTACTGTTATCTCAGGGAATGTAAATATCCCCTATGACAGCAATAGGTAGTGACAGGTACTCTTTTTTGAAAAAATTGGGGTCTATTAGACCCTAGATTTCTCCTCTGCCCTCAAAGCATCTGACCACACCAAGATCGGTGTGATAAAATGCTTCCCCAATTTCCCAATGGCGCTATTTACATCCGGTGAAATCTAAGTCATAAAATGCTCGTAGCTTCCGGTTTCTTAGGCCATAGAGATGTTTGGAGCCACTCTCGTCTCTGATCAGCTCTATGGTCAGCTGGCTGAATCACCGGCTGCATTCTCAGGTTCCCTGTTGAGACAGGAGAGCCAGAGAAAAACACGGAAGACGATGGGGGGGGGGGGCATTCTCTCTGCTTGTAAAAGCAGTCTAGAGGCTAATTAGCCGCTAGGATTGCTTTTACATGAAAGCCGACCGCTGGCTGAAAAGAATGATACCAAGATGATACCTAAACCTGCAAGCATCATTCTGGTATAACCACTCAAAGTCGTGAATGCTGTACCTGAAGACAAAAATATGGCTAACAATAAAGCACAGTAAACGGTAAAGTATAAAAAACTGCATACCTGAAAAGCAAACATGATAAAACATAATAACAATAAAACATTGCAGAATAGAATACAGTAAAAAAGAGCAGAACAATAGAGAGAATAGAGAGAGAGAGAATAGAGAGAGAACAATAAAACGACAACTATTATTTTTTATTTTATATTTTTGTTTGTGTTTTTTTTTTTTTTTTTTTTACACTTTTTTTGTAACTGTACCTTTTGTAACTGTAACCGGTTCCAGGTTCGGGTCTCTCAAAATGCGATGGCATCTTGGGAGACCCTGTGAAAGTGTGTCCTAGTCTGTGCAATGCTGTACCCTACGCTAATACTCAGCTAGTGAATGGTAGCGTTCAAAACATTCACCAATGCAAAGACCAGGATTGTCAGGACAGGAGGGACAATAATAGCGGATGTCACGCCTATATCCGCGCTTACTGCAGACACGACATCTTTTTTGGGGGGTTCGCTGGGTAGGGGTACTCGGGAGGACATAAAAATGCCTCTCATGCAGCCGACTGCATTTGGTTGGGGATGTGAATGGGGGAAGTATGGGCGCTGCAGAAGTGGTGGGTTCCCAATTAGGATTGGCGAATGCAGCAGGAAGGGCACTATGGGCACGACGGGCCTGTGTTTGTCTTCTTGGTGGCAGCGGGACACTACTTGTGCTTGCCACCTCACCAGCTTGAACTGCACTTATGGGACTCGCCACGTCACCAAGTGTTACTGCAGTGCTGCTTTGACTATGACCGGGGTGTACTAGGCCGCTGGCGCTTGCCAGTTCACCAAAACGCTACCAAAAAAACTGTTAACGATCGCAGGGATCAGGCCTGACTCTGCGAACGCTGCAGTTATGCGTTTAGTGTTTTGTAAGTGACAGTGATCGATCGATACTGCACTTGGGTGGGCTGGGCTGGGCCGGGCGGAGGGGCAAAACGCAGGTGCTAGCAGGTATCTGGGCTGATCCCACTAACACTGCGTTTTTGGGAACCCTAAACTGCTGGGGATGCCAGTATAGATCTGATCGGATCAGATATTGATCAGTTCAGATACTATACCACTAAGGGAGGTGTACGGTGCGTGCGTGGGTGTTAGCGGTACTGGCACTAACCTGACGCTGCCTGGGGCTGGTGCTTGCCAGTTCACCAAAACGCTACCAAAAAAACTGTTAGCGATCGCAGGGATCAGGCCTGACTCTGCGAACGCTGCAGTTATGCGTTTAGTGTTTTGTAAGTGACAGTGATCGATCGATACTGCACTTGGGTGGGCTGGGCTGGGCCAGGCGGAGGGGCAAAACGCAGGTGCTAGCAGGTATCTGGGCTGATCCCGCTAACACTGCGTTTTTGGGAATCCTAAACTGCTGGGGACGCTAGTATAGATCTGATCGGATCAGATATTGATGCGTTCAGATACTATACCACTAAGGGAGGTGTACGGTGCGTGGGTGTTAGTGCTACTGGCACTAACCTGACGCTGCCTGGGGCTGGTGCTTGCCATTTCACCAAAACGCTACCAAAAAAACTGTTAGCGATCGCAGGGATCAGGCCTGACTCTGCGAACGCTGCAGTTATGCGTTTAGTGTTTTGTAAGTGACCGTGATCGATCGATACTGCACTTGGGTGGGCTGGGCCGAGCCGGGCGGAGGGGCAAAACGCAGGTGCTAGCAGGTATCTGGGCTGATCCCACTAACACTGTGTTTTTGGGAACCCTAAACTGCTGGGGACGCTAGTATAGATCTGATCGGATCAGATATTGATCCGTACAGATACTATACCACTAAGGGAGGCGTATGCTGCGTGCATGGGTGTTAGCGGTACTGGCGCTAATCTGACGCTGCCTGGGGCGACGCATATCACCGCCGGGCGATCAGGGGGCTAAATCTTTATTCGGTAATAAACGGCGGGTGCCCTGACACTATAAAAAATAAACAAACTAACCAGCGTCACCCGTAACGGTTATACAGTGATCAGTGGTGAAAGGGTTAACTAGGGGGCAATCAAGGGGTTAAAACATTTATTAGGTAGTATATGGGGGTCCCTGTCGCTATAAAACGCTGACGGCGAACCTAAATATTTACCTCACTAACTAGCATCACCAGCGACACTAATACAGCGATCAGAAAAATGATCGCTTAGCGACACTGGTGACGGGGGGTGATCAAGGGGTTAAAACTTTATTAGGGGGGGTTAGGGGGGTACCCTAGACCTACAGGGGGCCTAACACTCACTGCCCTGACACTGTAACTGTCACAAACTGACACCAATACAGTAATCAGAAAAAAAAAAAAAAAAAAAAAAAAACCTGCTGGTGTCAGTTTGTGACAGGGGGGGGGGTGATTGGGGGGGGATCGGGGGGCGATCGGGGGGGGGAATCGGGGTGTAATGTGTGCCTGGCATGTTCTACTGTGTGTGTGTGTGTTGTGCACTCACATTACAGTCTTCTCTCCTCGGCCCGGAACGGAAAATACCGAGCCGAGGAGAGATGACATCATTTCCTCTGCCTCTGTGTACAATACAGAGGCAGGGAAATGATCCCATTGGCTGGGAGCGATCGCGAGGGGGGGGCCACGAATGGATGGCCTCCCCCTCACCACCGATCGCCGGGGGACATTTGCCGACCGCCGCAGGCACCGGGGGGGGGTCCGATCGGACCCCCCACCCGCGGGCAGGCAAGGACGTACATGTAAGTCCTTTTGCCTGCCCGTGCCATTCTGCCGACGTATATAGTCGTGCGGCGGTCGGCAAGTGGTTAAATAAAGCACCCGTGAAATAGACGTATTGGAGCTGTTTTACCTGCCAAAACAGTTCTGACTTGAAGCGCAAAAACTGAAATAACACTCCTAAAGCCACATCCGTATAAAACTTGATTGGAAGAGAGAACGGGTAAAGGGCCACAGGGCCCCAATTTGGACTTTACAGGCAAGATGGACAATGATATAGTACAAAAATATATTTTATTAACAATAAGTCATATCAAACAGGTCAAGTAAAAAAGAATTAAAAACATACGATAGGCATATGATAGTAATGAGTATCTAGTGTGAACAAGAGAGTAAATAAACGCCAAATAAACGCCAATGAGGGCCTGTGCGTCAACGCGTTTCGCTGTTTTGCTTCGTCAGGACCCACTTGGGGGTAGTTGGAAGGAACAGGTCTCACTATCAAAGATAAAATAAATCCATTAGACATTATATTACAATAACATATGATTAAAAACTTTCAAACATTGTTATATCCAGAGGACATACGCACATCAGATACAAATAGCTACCTTGTCAGCATTGTAATATCTCAATATTTCAATGCTGACAAGGTAGCTATTTGTATCTGATATGCGTATGTCCTCTGGATACAGCAATGTTTGAAAGTTTTTTTTTAATCATATGTTATTGTAATATAATGTCTGATGGATTTATTTTATCTTTGATAGTGAGAGCTGTTCCTTCCAACTACCCCCAAGTGTGTCCTGACGAAGCAAAACAGCGAAACGCTTTGACACACAGGGGCTCAAGCCGTTTATTTGGTGTTAACTCTCTTGTTTACACTAGATACTCATTACTATCATATGCCTATCCTATGTCTTTAATTCTTTTTTACTTGACCTGTTTGATATGACTTTTTGTTAATAAAATATATTTTTGTACTATATCATTGTCCATCTTGCCTGTAAAGTCCGAATTAGGGCCCTGTGGCCCTTTACCCGTTCTCTCTTCCAGTTCTGACTTAAAGGTTTCATTCACACCAGTGCATTGCGGAAACACGTGCAAAATCGCGTGCTTTCCATGCAATTCACGAAAACCTTGCGGACGCAAGGCGATGCAATTCTTTCTAAATGGAGCCCCCATGCATTTTTGCAAACACATGTGGTACTGTACAATTTGATGCGGCACCATTTTGAAAATGGAACAGGCACCTTTTTTTTTTGCGAGTTTCTCAAGCAAAAAACACGGCATGCAGAAATCAGCAGAAACTCATAGATCAGAGAGTTTTGGGGTCTTGTTGACCCTGGATCTCTCCATAAAGAGGACCTATCATTCCTTATTTCGATTACAAGGGATGTTTACAATTATAGGGACAGCGTAAAAATAAAAAATAAAATAAATTAAGAAAAAAAAAGTTAAGTGCCCCCATCCCTCCGTGCTCGTGCGCAGAAGCGAACGCATACGTAAACGGTGTTCGCACCACACATGTGAGGTATCGCCATGAATGTTAGAGCAAGAGCAATAATTCTAGCTCTAGACCTCCTCTGTAACTCTAAACAGGTAACCTGTACAAATTTTGAAAGCATCGCCTATGGAGATTTTTAAGTATGGAAGTTTGTCGCTATTCCACGAGCGTGCGCAATTTTAAAGTGGGACATGTTAGGTGTCTATTTACTCATAGTAATATAATTTTACAAAAAAATTGGGTTATGTGTTGTGTTTTTTTTTTTTTTCGGATTATAATGCAAAAAAGGGTATTTTTTCCCAAAAAAATTGCGTTTGAAAAAATGCTGCGCAAATATCGTGTAACAGAAAAAATATCAACGATTGCCATTTTATTCTCTAGGGTCTCTGCTAAAAAAAAAAATATCAATTTAAATAAAATAAAGCGCTAGCCCAATATATGTTACAAAACCACTTACATTAATATATACCTGTACACAATGTGCACAATATAATAAAACCCTTAAAATATATATAATGTTACATAGTTACATAGTTACATAGTAGGCGAGGTTGAAAAAAGACACAAGTCCATCAAGTCCAACCCATGTGTGTGATTATGTTTGGGGGTTATAAGTAATTTTCTTACAAAAAGTACTGATTGTTACATATGAACAAAAAGTGCCAGAAATATAGAAGAGCCCTGGGGCCATCATTAAATTTTTTTTTTTTTTACAGAATTCTGAGTTTGAAAGTCAGAATTCTGAGTTTGAAAACATTTTTTTTATAGAATTCTGAGTTTGAAAGTTAGGATCCTGAGATCAATAGTTGGAATTCTGCGTTTCAAAGTCAAGTGGCCATCATAAACTTTTTTTTTTTTACAGAATTCTGAGTTTGAAATTTTTTTTTTTATAAGATTCGGAGTTTTGAAAGTCAGAATCCTGAGATCAAAAGTTGGAATTCTGTGTTTCAAAGTCAAATGGCCATCATAAACTTTTTTTTTTTTTTACAGAATTCTGAGTTTGAAAGCCAGAATCCTGATTTTAAAAACATTCTTTTACAGAATTCTGAGTTTATAAGTCAGAATTCTAAGATTAAAAGCCAGAATTCTGAGTTTCAAAGTCAAGTGGCCATTATAAACATTTTTTGTACAGAATTCTAATTTTGAAATTCAGCATTCTGAGTTTGAAAAATTATTTCTTTTACAGAATTCTGAGTTTTAAAGTCAGAATCCTGAGTTTCAAAGTCAAGTGGCCATCATAAAAAACATTTTTGTTTTTACAGAATTCTGAGTTTGAAAGGCCTGGTCAGCAAGTGTATGTATATATATATATATATATATATATATATATATATATATATATATATATATATATAACTTAATAACTTAAATCCAGACTTAAATCCATATATATATATTTATCTGTCTGGATTTAAGTTTTTTAGTGAACCTACCCCCCCCCCCAAAAAAAAAAAAAAAGGTTTTACCCAAACTACCATTTAATCCGACCTTGCCAAAACTTCCCCTATAAACCTTCTAATAATAATGACCAGAGGAGACCCCGGCCTACATAGCGGCGCTGCCTGCGTAGTTACATAATTGGAGGGAAGCCTCAGAAGCATCTTGATTAAAGGCAGAGAGGGACCAATGCGTTACGTCCAGATTGGGTAAACGCTTAAAGGCTTACGTAAAACGCTAAAGATAGACGCCTGTGTTAAAAATAAAAAAAAAAAGTCTCAGGATTTCCTGTGTTGTTTCTACATTAATATTCACTCAGCAGAAATATTTAAACAAAGTCTGCGCGGCAAGGAATCTCTGCAATGCGTCTGTTCAGCGTGTGCGTAAGAAAGGATGGCGTGCGGGCTGCGTGCACAGAGCAGATGTCTTCACATTACACGGCGGGATGACCTTTTCTGCTCATAGAATACACCGATAATCGCATTACCGCATTCTCAGGGCAGGGGGGACAGTGCGAGGGGGAAACGTGGAAATGTAACAAACCCCGCATTTCCTGTCTCAATGTGTACCAGATTTCCTCGAAGGAAACTTTCCTAGACAAATACAACTGGGGTGGACTGATACATATTAATTCTTTAAAGCAGCCATAACATTATGATCACCCAGCATCACCAGTCGCGGCATGGATTCCTTTAGACCTCTGAAGGTACGCTCGCTGTGGTTTCTGGCCTGCAAGTTGGGAGGTAGGGCCTCCATGGATCGGACTTGTTTTAACACACCTAATTGGATTGAGGTCTGGAGAATTTAGAGGACAAGTCAAAACCTCAAACTCTTTGTTGTGCTCTTCAAACCATTCCTGAGTTCATCAAACCAGATCACCTTCTTCCATTGACCTGTGGTCCAGTTCTGATGCTCACGTGCGCATTGCAGGCTTTTTTGGATGTGGACACGGGTCAGCATGGGCACCCTGACCGATCTGCAGCAAGCAGATCCATATACAACAAACTGCGATGCTCTGTGAGCTTTCCCTCCCCATCTCCATCAATGAACCTTCCCTCTCCCATCTCCATCAATGAACCTTCCCTCTCCCATCTCCATCAATGAGGCTTCCCTCCCCCATCTACATAAATGAACCTTTCCTCCCCACCTCTGTCAATGAGCCTTCTCTCCCCACCTCCATCAATTAGCCTTCCCCCTTCCCCCACCTCCATCAATGAGCCTTCCCCCCATACCACCTCCATCAATGAGCCTTCCCTCCTCACTTCCATCAATGAGCCTTCCCTCCCCACCTCCATCAATGAGCCTTCCCCCTTCCCCCACCTCCATCAATGAGCCTCCTCCCCACCTCCATCAATTAGCCTTCCCCCTTCCCCCACCTCTATCAATGAGCCTTCCCCCCATACCACCTCCATCAATGAGCCTTCCCTCCTCACTTCCATCAATGAACCTTCCCTCCCCACCTCCATCAATGAGCCTCCTCCCCACCTCCATCAATGAGCCTTCCCTCCCCACCTCCATCAATGACCCTTCCCTCCCCGCCTCCATCAATGAGCCTTTCCTCCCCATCTCCATCAATGAGCCTTCCCTCCCAACCTCCATCAATGAGCCTCCCCCCTACTTCCGTCAACGAGACTTCCCTCCCCATCTCCATTAATGAGCCTTCCCTCCCCATCTCCATCAATGAGCCTTCCCTCCCAACCTCCATCAATGAGCCCCCCCCCACCTCCATCAATGTGCCTTTCCTCCCCAACTCATCAATGAGCCTTCCCTCCCCACCTCCATCAATAAGCCTCCCCCCATCTCCATCAATGGGCCTTCTCTCCCCAAGACCATCAATGAGCCTTCCCTCCCCACCTCCATCAATTAGAGCTCCCCCATCCCCCACCTCCATCAATGAGCCTCCACCCACCACCTCCATCAATGAGCCTTCCCTCCCCATCTTGATGAATTAACCTTCCCCCTCCCCCACCTCCATCAATGAGCCCCCCCCCCCACCTCCATCAATGAGCCTTCCCTCACCACCACCATCAATGAGCATTTTCTCCCCACCTCCATCAATGAGCCTTCCCTCCCCACCTCCATCAATGAGCCTCCCCACACCACCATCAATGAGCCTTCCCTCCCCACCTCCATCAATGGGCCTTCTCTCCCCACCTCCATCACTGAGCCTTCCCTCCCCACCTCCATCAATGAGCCTTCCCTCCCCACCTCCATCAATGAGCCTTCCCTCCCCACCTCCATCAATGAGCCTTCCCTCCCCACCTCCATCAATGAGCCTTCCCTCCCCATCTCCATCAATGAGCCTCCCCCCTACTTCCATCAATGAGACTTCCCTCCCCATCTCCATCAATGAGCTTTCCCTCCCCATCTCCATCAATGAGCCTTCCCTCCCCATCTCCATCAATTAGCCTCCCCCCTCCCCCCACCTCCATAATTGAACCCACCTCCACTAATGAGCCCTCGCTCCCCACCTCCATCAATGAGCCTCCTCCCCACCACCATCAATGAGCCTTTCCTCCCCACCTCCATCAATGACCCTTCCCTCTCTGCCTCCATCAATGAGCTTTCCCTCCCCATCTCCATCAATGAGCCTTCCCTCCCAACCTCCATCAATGAGCCTCCCCCGTACTTCCGTCAATGAGACTCCCCTCCCCATCTCCATCAATGAGCCTTCCCTCCCCAACTCATCAATGAGCCTTCCCTCCCCACCTCCATCAATAAGCCTCCCCCCACCTCTATCAATGAGCCTTCTCTCCCCACCACCATCAATGAGCCTTCCCTCCCCACCTCCATCAATGAGCCTCCCCCGTACTTCCGTCAATGAGACTCCCCTCCCCATCTCCATCAATGAGCCTTCCCTCCCCAACTCATCAATGAGCCTTCCCTCTCCACCTCCATCAATAAGCCTTCCCTCCCAATCTCCATCAGTGAGCCTCCCCCCCACCCAGGGGCGGATCCAGAGCCTAGTCTCGGGAGGGGCACTGCCAGAAAATACTTTTTTTGGAGTAAATTTAATGGGGAAATGGTTGGTGTTAGCGCTTCAATCATCACGGCACCATGGTTGTTATGGTGTCAGGATGATTGAAGCGCATTATTACTATTATTACATTGTTATAAAAAAAGAAATAGTTCAACTCACCATAATGCAGAATCAGTGGGAGCCCCGAGCGTGTCACTTGCCACTGTCACCTGCCACACGTTGCGGATTGCCACTTGCCATGTCGCCTGTCACTAGATGCAGATTGTCACTTGCCACACGTTGCAGATTGTCACTTGCCACGTCCCATGCCACACGTTGCAGATTGTCACTTGCCACGTCCCATGCCACACGTTGCAGATTGTCACTTGCCACGTCCCATGCCACACGTTGCAGATTGTCACTTGCCACACGTTGCAGATTGTCACTTGCCACGTCCCATGCCACCTGTGCAGATTGTCACTTGCCACGTCCCATGCCACACGTTGCAGATTGTCACTTGCCACACGTTGCAGATTGTCACTTGCCACACGTTGCAGATTGTCACTTGCCACGTCCCATGCCACACGTTGCAGATTGTCACTTGCCACACGTTGCAGATTGTCACTTGCCACGTCCCATGCCACACGTTGCAGATTGTCACTTGCCACGTCCCATGCCACACGTTGCAGATTGTCACTTGCCACGTCCCATGCCACACGTTGTGGATTGTTACTTGCCACGTCCCATGCCACACGTTGCGGATTGTTACTTGCCACATCCCATGCCACACGTTGCAGATTGTTACTTGCCACGTCCCATGCCACACGTTGCGGGTTGTTACTTGCCACGTCCCATGCCACACGTTGCGGATTGTTCTTGCCACGTCCCATGCCACACGTTGCGGATTGTTACTTGCCTGCTATAATCATCTCTTGCTGTGTCCCAGTCAAGCAGCAGAGAGATGATGTAATCTCTCTGCTGCCGCGGCTGCCTGCACACTGCACACACAGTGAGGGCGGAACTGCAGGGATGCAGGGCGGGCGCTGGGCGGTGAGAGATGATGTTATCTCTCTGCTCCTCCGCCCGCCGGCTCCCTGATTGGCCAGCAGCGGCTCACGCTGCCTGTCACCAAGCCGCACAGCTGTCTCTCCCCAGTCCCCACCGGAGCTGCCCGAGACCCGCTGTCTCTCCCCACCGCTGTCTTTAAACCGCGGAGCCGCCCGCCGGCTCTCTTACCCACAGAGACGCCTGCCAGTGCCAGCACATTTACTGACCCACATTCTCGGAGGGGGCAATTGTCCCGTTGCCCCCCCCCTGGATCCGCCCCCACCGCCGTCAATGAGCCTTCCTTCCCCATCTCCATCAATGAGCCTTCCCTCCCCACCTCCATCAATGAGCCTTCCCTCCCCACCTCCATCAACGAGCCTTTCCTCTCCATCTCCATCAATGAGCCTTCCCTCCCCACCTCCATCAATGAGCCTTCCCTCCCCACCTCCATCAACGAGCCTTTCCTCTCCATCTCCATCAATGAGCCTTCCCTCCCCACCTCCATCAATGAGCCTTCCCTCCCCACCTCCATCAACGAGCCTTTCCTCTCCATCTCCATCAATGAGCCTTTCCTCCCCAACCCATCAATGAGCCTTCCCTCCCCACCTCCATCAATAAGCCTCCCCCCACCTCCATCAATGGGCCTTCACTCCCCACCACCATCAATGAGCCTTCCCTCCCCACCTCCATCAATTAGAGTTCCCCCATCCCCCACCTCCATCAATGAGCTTCCACCCACCACCTCCATCAATGAGCCTTCCCTCCCCATCTTGATGAATTAACCTTCCCCCTTCCCCACCTCCATCAATGAGCCCCCCCCCCATCAATGAGCCTTCCCTTCCCACCGCCATCAATGAGCCTTTTCTCCACACCTCCATCAATGAGCCTTCCCTCCCCACCTCCATCAATGAGCCTTCCCTCCCCACCTACATCAACGAGCCTTGGCTGTCCGTGACCCTGTCACCGATTGGCCGGTTCTCCATCCGTGGACTACTTTTGGTCGGTCCTGACCACTGCAGACCGGGAACATCCCACAAGAGCTGCAGAGTTCCCTAGTCTATATACCCGCTGTCACTATTATGAGGCGTTCCCACCATCCTTGATGAGTTTTTATGTACTGTATTTTTTTTTATGGAAAATGTTACAGGAGATGGACGTGACACCCAAAATTCCCAGGAGAACAGAAACAGAGTTGGGATTTCTCACCACACCTTACATTTTAACACTAGGGTGGACTTGTCCTTTAAAGGGGTGCAGCTTTTCTTAAAGAACCTTCTCTGGTGTCTGGTGTCTGGCTCAGCGTAAACCCCAGAATATCTCACTGGCTGTCAGTTGGCTTCAGGCAAATGGTGTCAGACCCGCCCTCATCACCGAAGAGGACCTTTCCGCTTTATCACTTGAAGTGGAGACCCCCTTTTCATTATAGAGGAACGCCCCCTGTAAATAAAGGCACATGCTCCAGTTATGAAGCAAACCTGGTGGGAATTTCATAGTTCACTGAAAATGGAGACTAGCCCTTTAATTGCTTAGCAGCAGATTACACGGAGATAAGAGTCACCTAACAGGAGATAAAGGCTCTTGCCCAACCTTCCTGGGGAAGGCGGAAAAACTGGTTGTTTGTTAACAATATCTCAGCTGAGCTCAGATCTCACAATGCACAGGGCATGCAGAGTGCCATAGAGTACACCAGGGACTAGGCGGGAGTGAGGTGATTAGGGTTAGGAGTGCTGAAATCTGCATCGTCCTTCACCCTACAGATGGTCCTGTCCTGGCCCCTTTGTGGGCAAAAAAACCCGCCTCTACTGTTGAAATTGTATGCAAGTTCACAAGCGTACGTATGTGCATTTCTGTGCGCTTCCGCGCGTACTGCCTGCGTTTTTTTTTTTTTTTTTACAATGAAAGAACTTTATTGCAATATTCACATGTCAGTAACATAAAACAGTTGCATAGTATAAGGAGATGTACAGATATACAAGTTCACAATACATAAAAGAAAACTAATCACATTCATCTAACAGGGTAGACTATGGGTTTGGAGCACCTGACGGAAACCAGGAGGGCAGCTTCCCCCGAACCGGAGAGTCCTGAACAAACAATAGAGGATCCCCAAAGAAGAACGGAAAGAGGAGTAAAAAAAAAAAAAGAGAGGGGGGGGGGGAGGGGGGGGGCGTGTACTGCGCTTTAATGCGTATGAGCGCGTGAACTCATTCAACTGGCTGGAATATTCATTTTTTGTAGCCAATGGAATAAATTTACACGCATACGCCCGCATTTTTAACCACATTTAGACGTGTTTTCACACGTACAGGCGTACATTACACTGGAAAACTTCTCTCTGGACGCAGGTCTTTGGGACAGCCGTAGGCATTAATGTTATTTTGTGCCAGTCGGTGCCGATAGTAATGAATTATCAGCAGTATTTCTTAGAAATTACCTTGATGACTTAAATCTTTCTGGATGCCATCCAATATTGCTGCCAGGAAATAACCCGCCTGTTTATTTGTTTTCTGATACGGCGATTGTACAGTCTGTGGACTTGCCCTTGTTCCTCTCCTGGACGCCCCTCCTAAATTGGTATTAAACCCAAAGTAAAGAATTATCATATTGCAGCTTACTGATTTTTAGATGTGGTGGCAAATAGAGCTTTCTTGTGGTGTTATTTCATCACCTCTGCGGTTTTATTCGTATATAAACAAAAAAAGACAGACAATTTTGAAAAAAAAAATTATATATTTTTTTACTTTCTGCTATAAAACATATCCAATAAAAACTTTAAAAAATCTAATTCTTCATCATTTTAGGCTAATATGTATTTTTCTACATATTTTTGGTATAAAAAAAAATCGCAATGTATATTGATTGGTTTGCGCAAAAGTTATAGCGTCTACAAAATAGGGGATAGATTTACAGCATTTTTATTATTATTTTCTTTTCTACTAGTAATGGGGGCTATCTGCGATTTTTTACGGGACTGCGACATTGCGACGGACAGATCGGACACTTTTGACACTTTTTTGGGACCAGTGACATTCATACAGTGATAACAGCTAAAAATACCCACTGATTACTGTATAAATGTCACTGGCAGGGAAGGGGTTAACAATAGGGGGCAAGCAAGGGGTTAAGTGTTCTCTGGGAGGTGTTTTTAACTGTGGGGGGGAGGGGACTGACTGGGAGTAGAGAGAGATCGCTGTTCCTAATCACTAGAAACAGCAGATCTCTCTCCTCTCCCTGACAGAACGAGGGAACTGTCTGTTTACATTGACAGATCCCCCGTTCTCTCTCTCTCAGGAGTGATCATGGGTGCCTAGCAGACATCGCGGCCGCCAGGGACATGCATCAGCTCCTACGTCACGCGGCAGGCCCACAGACCATCCTTCCCTCCCAGCCTCCATCAATGAGCTTTCCCTCCCCACCTCCATAAGTAAGCCTCCCCCCACCTCCATCAATGAGCCTTCCCTCCCCACCTCCATCAATGAGCCTTTCCTCCCCACCTCCATCAATGAGCCTTCCCTCCCCACCTCCATCAATGAGCCTTCCCTCCCCACCTCCATCAATGAGCCTTCCCTCCCCACCTCCATCAATGAGCCTTTCCTCCCCACCTCCATCAATGAGCCTTCCCTCCCCACCTCCATCAATGAGCCTTCCCTCCCCACCTCCATCAATGAGCCTTCCCTCCCCATCTCCATCAATGAGCCTTTCCTCCCCACCTCCATCAATGAGCCTTCCCTCCCCACCTCCATCAATGAGCCTTTCCTTCCCACCTCCATCAATGAGCCTCCCCCTCACCTCCATCAATGAGCCTTCCCTCCCCCACCTCCATCAATGAGCCTTTCCACCCCACCTCCATCAATGAGCCTTTCCTTCCTACCTCCATCAATGAGCCTCCCCCTCACCTCCATCAATGGGCTTTCTCTCCCCACCACCATCAATGAGCCTTCCCTTCCCACCTCCATCAATTAGAGTTCCCCATCCCCCACATCCATCAATCAGCCTCCACCCACCTCCATCAATGAGCCTTTCCTCCCCACCTCCATCAATGAGCCTTCCCTCCCCAGCTCCATCAATGAGCCTTCCCTCCCCACCTCCATCAATGAGCCTTTCCTCCCCACCTCCATCAATGAGCCTCCCCTCCCCACCTCCATCAATGAGCCCCCCCCCCCCCACCTCCATCAATGAGCTCCCCTCCCACCTCCATCAATGAACCTTTCCTCCCCATCTCCATCAATGAGCCTTCCCTCCCCAACTCCATCAATGAGCCTTCCCTCCCCACCTCCATCAATGAACCTTCCCTCCCCACCTCCATCAATGAGCCTTCCCTCCCCACCTCCATCAATGGGCCTCCCCCCCCCACATCCATGAGCCATTTTTGCCCATGACCCTGTCACTGGTTGACCGGTTCTTCTTCCTTGGACCACTTTTGCTCAGTCCTGACCACTGCAGACCGGAGGACATCCCACAAGAGCTGCAGTTTTAGAGTTGCTCTGACCCAGTGGTGTAGACATTACAATTTGGTCTTTGTCAAAGTCCCTCAAATCCTTACACTTGCCCAATTTTTCCACTTTAGGGACAACATGTTCACTTTCTGCCTAATATATCCCACTCATTTCCAGATGCTATTGTAAGGAGATAATCAATGTTGTTCACTTTATCTGTCAGGGATCAGAATAATTGGTGTATAACCTCTGCGGGTCTGTGAAGAATAGAAGGGGGAGTTGTACAGAACCCCAGAGTCAGAGTATCGGGGATATGTTAGTGGGGAGGGAATCGGAGAGAAAAAGGGGGACACTGCTAGTGACACCTATCACAATTAATGTTCCAATATATCTGAAGATCCATCTCCTGGGAATGCTTGGTCATCAGTCGTCTCATGTCCACTGACACAGCGCATGCCAGCGTTGCCCCAGTCGAATGGAAAAATAAGACAACCTCAAAATACACAAGAAGAGCCAGAGCCAAGAACGTTTCTCTGGAAAACACGGTGGAGTGGTGGAAACATCTGGACATTTAACATTAGTAAGGAAAAACATTCCATGACTCGGGACAAAACCCAACCTGAGAACAAGTTGGAGGGCCGCATGGCTCCTCTCAGAATTCTCTGTGTTTTAGGTAATTAGAGAGGAATGGATCGATTGTGGCTACTGGGATCAGTGCAAGCTGGAACTGGCCGGAGAATCCCGGAATTTGAGGGTGTCTACCTGATGAAACCAAGCATCCACTCTGCATGCTCCGGCATAACACCCAATCATTATCATTAGGTTATAAAGTGATCCTCAAAGAAGATTTACAAGTCTGACACGTCGCACTACACAGCGACAGAGTACACGCCGCTGTTTAAATCTTCCCACCAACAGGACTGCTATGCAGGTTAGAAAAATGAAAAAGCCGGTAAGACATCAGGGGTCATAAAAGAGGGGTCATTAAAGAGAACCTGTCACCAAAAAAATGCATCACATAAGGGACTTTTTGTCCCCTATGTGATTAAAATAGGTTTAGAAAAAAAGTAAAAAAAAAAAAAGTATAAAAAAAAATTAGTCACACCCAAGCACTCAAAATCAAGCCCCCCCCCCGAAAATGTTACGACCTCCCCCACCCCCACATACATGCATATCAGTGGCGGCTGGTGTTTTTTTTTGGGGGGGGGCAGCAAAAAACCACCCCCCCCGGTCGACCTGTGGCACCCCACCGCTTTGGGTCACCTGCGCCCCCCCTCCCCCCCGGGGTCTCATGTTTAGCTGGTCGGTCATCCAGCACTTACTCCATCTAGGTTCCTGGGTGGGCAGCGCTCCTACGGGCGACAGGCGGCGATCGGGAGTCTCCTCCTCCTCTGCATCACGACGGCTTCAGCCGTGCGTCTCCTCCCTCCTCCTAGGCATCCAATAGGATTGCCTGTCCTTTCAGCCAATCGGGTGACGGGTCTCACGTCACAATCCACCTCCTGATTGGCCGGGAGGAGGATCAGTGTGGGAATAGTGAATATTCATTCACTAGTCTCACACAACTGGGTGGAGTCGGAGCGCATTGCTCTGCGCCCCTGAGACCACCCTTTTTTGAAGTCTATTAAAGCCTCTGGCTCTAATCACATGCTTAACCCCCCCCCCATTAGGAATCCATGCGTCTGGTGCCCTGCGTGTAGATTAGGGGGCTGGACGCATAGATAGGGGGGGCGGCGCCCATGCGTCTCTAATGGATGGGCCGCCACTAACGCATATACTAATGTAAACCTGCATAATGGGGATATCCAAAACACAAATGCGTTGATTGCGCCTCACACATATAACATATCGCTGTGCACGCATGAGCGAGCAAAATAATCCTAGACCCATTATTCATGGGGACCTCTAAACTGATGACCTGTAGGGGGCTTGTAAAACGTCACCTATGGAAAATATAGAGTACTGAAGTCTGTTGTCATTTTAACCCCTTCAAGCCGACGTAACACATATATGCGGCCTCACTGCACTGGACTTTTTTACGTGGGGCCACATATATTATTATTATTATTATTATTATACAGGATTTATATAGCGCCAACAGTTTGCGCAGCACTTTACAACATGAGGGCAGACAGTACAGTTATAACACAATTCAATACAGGAGGAATCAGAGAGTCCTGCTCATTAGAGCTTACAATCTAGGTATGTGTTTCCTCATTAGGGGCGCATGGGCTCTGTCCCCCCTAATCCATGCGACCGGCCCCAAATCTACATGCAGGACGCCGGACACATGGATTTCAATGGATTTTTTTTTTTCTTACAAGCACGTGATCAGAGCCCGAGGCTCTAATTGGCTTCAAAAAGGGTGGGCTCGGGGCACAGAGCACTGCGCCCTGAGCGTACCTAGTTGTGTGACAACAGCAAATTAATATTCACTAATGTCTTCCTGTTTCTCCTCCCGGCCAATCAGGAAGCGGGTCCTGAGAAACCCATTGGCCAGGAGGAGAAACGACAGCTGGGACACAGAGGAGACAGAGGGGGCAAGCTGCCACCGTGACCTGCATGGGGTAAGTGCGGGGCTGACGGGACAGGCCTGGCGGGCCAGAGGGCGAGCGAGCGACCAGGGGGTGTGAGGTGTGGGTATGGTGTAGGGTGGCGGGCTCAAGCGACGGGGGAGGGTTGTCTGTGGTCAGGTCTGTCTGCCAACCCCCCCTACCCCCGATCGCTGGAGCACCAGCCACCACTGTGTGCTTCTTCCTTTGTGCTGTGAGTGCACCGCATGGCTCGCTCCCAGCACAGGGATCGGGGTCTCAGTTAGAGCCCTGGGCCCTGTACTAACGATCGGGACCCGGATTTTCCAATTCCGAGTCACCTGATCGCTGTGGTAGCCCCCCGACTGGCTATCACAGTGATCAGTCACTGTGAAGTCCATCCCTGTGTTTTTTTCTTTCTGGTAATGGAGAGGAAAGATACAATGTATCTTTCTCATTTCTTGCAGAGAGAAAAAAAAAAGTGTTTGCAAAAAAAAAAAATTATACAAAAAAATTAAAAAAAAAATAATAGAAAAAATAACTAGATCAAGATTTGATCTAGGTCAGTGCCAGGGTTAGTGGTTGGGTCAAGGTCAGGGTCAAAAGTCAAGGTCAGAGGCAAAGGTCATGGTGAGTATATTTTGGACAGGATTTTTTTTTTTTAAATTGGCATCAGTATCAGTTAGTGTCGGTGTGTTTTAAGTAGGACAACCACATTAAAAAAAAAAAGAAAAAATAAATAAAAGGAAAATGCGCACTATTGCTTCAGGGCTGTACTACGGCTACAAACAACAAATAACATACACATATGTGGTATTGTTGCGATCGCCAGGAGCAGGAGAATTTATTTTTGATCGTTCTTTGGTGGAAGGTTATGGTAGTAACAAGAAATAAACAGCTAAATTAAAAAAAAAAAAATCTTTTTACTATTTACTACTCAGTTTTCATTTGATAATTAAAAAAAAAAAAGAGGACATATCCGTTACCATTTACTCCAAATGAAAGCCCAATTATTCCTGAAAAAAAACAACGCGGTATAATCCACCTGGATGCACAAAGTAGTTGTGATGATATGTACTGTTTTACTAACACAGGTCAAAATTGCAAAATTGTGCTTAGGCATTTAGATTTGTTTTACCCTTAGGTGTGAAGGGGTTAAGGCTTGACATGTTGGGTATCTATTTTCTCGGTGCAACCTCATATTTTTATATTTTATCAAAAAGTTGGGTAATATTTTGTGTTTGTGTGCCCTAAAATTCAATTTAGTATTTTTTTTTTTTTTGTGCTGAAATGTTGCATTTCCTAAAGCACTAATATCGTGAAATAAAAAGAAAACAAAACTACCGCTATTTTATTCTCCAGGGTGTCTGCTTTCAGAAAATATTTATTTATTTAAGCATGTAAGCAAAAAGGGGAAAAAAG